>NC_054589.1:1097513-1389170 GCF_017654505.1 Polyodon spathula
ACTTTGGACTGTAGGAGAATTAGTATAGTTCACTGAGAGAATAGAGAGAGAATAGTAGTATACTGAGGGAATAGTATAGCTCACTGAGAGAATAGTCACTGAGGGAATAGTATAGTTCACTGAGAGAATAGTATAGCTTTGTGTGAATGCACTGAGCTATTACATCAACTTCAGGAATATAGCAGCCTACTGTTTGTGTCTGGGTCTATCTAAACTGCTGTCCTCCAGTGATACTAATAGTAGTTTGCTAAGAGAATAGTGTAGTTCACTGAGGTATAGCTCACTGAATAGTAGTAGCTCACTGAGAGAATAGTATAGTTCACTGAGGGAATAGTATAGTTCACTGAGAGAATAGTAACTGAGAATAGAATTTGTCTTTTTAATAGCTAGTTCACTGAGAGAATAGTAGTTCACTGAGAGAATAGTATAGAGGGAATAGTCACTGAGAGAATAGTATGAGTTCACTGAGAGAATAGTGTAGTACTGTAGTAGTTCACTGAGAGAATAGTATAGTTCACTGAGAGAATAGTATAGTTCACTGAGGGAATAGTGTAGTTCACTGAGGGAATAGTATAGCTCACAGAGAATAGTGTAGTTCACTGAGGGAATAGTATAGTTCACTGAGAGAATAGTGTAGTTCACTGAGGGAATAGTATAGTTCACTGAGGGAATAGTATAGTTCACTGAGAGAATAGTATAGTTCACTGAGAGAATAGTAATAGTAGTAGTTCACTGAGGGAATAGTATAGCTCACTGAGAGAATAGTGTAGTTCACTGAGGGAATAGTATAGCTCACTGAGAGAATAGTATAGCTCACTGAGAGAATAGTATAGCTCACTGAGAGAATAGTATAGCTCACTGAGAGAATAGTATAGCTCACTGAGAGAATAGTATAGTTCACTGAGAGAATAGTATAGCTCACTGAGAGAATAGTATAGTTCACTGAGGGAATAGTATAGTTCACTGAGAGAATAGTCACTGAGAGAATAGTATAGCTCACTGAGAGAATAGTATAGCTCACTGAGAGAATAGTATAGTTCACTGAGAGAATAGTATAGTTCACTGAGAGAATAGTATAGTTCACTGAGAGAATAGTATAGTTCACTCACTGAGAGAATAGTATAGTTCACTGAGAGAATAGTATAGTTCACTGAGAGAATAGTATAGTTCACTGAGAATAGTAAGTACTGAGAGAATAATCACTGAAGAGAATAGTATAGTTCACTGAGAGAATAGTATAGCTCACTGAGAGAATAGTATAGTTCACTGAGAGAATAGTATAGTTCACTGTGAGAATAGTGTAGTTCACTGAGAGAATAGTATAGCTCACTGAGAGAATAGTATAGTTCACTGTGAGAATAGTGTAGTTCACTGAGAGAATAGTGTAGTTCACTGAGAGAATAGTATAGTTCACTGAGAGAATAGTGTAGTTCACTGAGAGAATAGAGTTCACTGAGAGAATAGTATAGTTCACTGAGAGAATAGTATAGTTCACTGAGAGAATAGTATAGTTCAAGAGAATAGTATAGTTCACTGAGGGAATAGTATAGTTTGCTAAGAGAATAGTGTAGTTCACTGAGAGAATAGTGTAGTTCACTGAGAGAATAGTAGTAGTTCACTGAGGGAATAGTGAGAATAGTTCACTGAGAGAATAGTATAGTTCTACACTGAGAGAATAATATAGTTTGCTAAGAGAATAGTAGTAGTTCACTGTGAGAATAGTGTAGTTCACTGAGAGAATAGTATAGTTCACTGAGGGAATAGTATAGTTTGCTAAGAGAATAGTAGTTCACTGAGAGAATAGTATAGTTCACTGAGAGAATAGTATAGTTCACTGAGGGAATAGTATAGTTCACTGAGAGAATAGTATAGTTCACTGAGTGAATAGTGTAGTTCACTGAGAGAATAGTATAGTTCACTGAGAGAATAGTATAGTTCACTGAGTGAATAGTATAGTTCACTGAGTGAATAGTATAGTTCACTGAGTGAATAGTATAACTCACTGAGAGAATAGTATAGCTCACTGAGAGAATAGTAAGTTCACTGAGAGAATAGTATAGTTCACTGAGAGAATAGTAGTTCACTGAGAGAATAGTATAGTTTGCTAAGAGAATAGTATAGTTCACTGAGAGAATAGTATAGTTCACTGAGAGAATAGTATAGCTCACTGAGAAGAAAACCTTCTCAAATGAAGAATTGCAGCAAACACCCCATTTTGTCAAAATATCTCTGCCTTTTTTTCAGCAGTCAAGGAGTGTTTCCCTGTTTAGAAGCAAATGGTGAAATGAATATGACCTTTTTGTTCTCATGCTTTTATGAGGAGTCCAAATTGCTACAAATTAATTCCAATTAATTCCATAATTCTTGCCAGCCAGGGAATTATTTTAAACACATTGTAGTACTGTAACCAAAGGTTAAGCATAATTTGAACCTGCTGATTGCTGCGTTGGTTTCATTGAAATACCCAGGCTGTGGTTAATGTCATTTAATATGGCTTGGATGGCATGAAAGAATGATCATGCTGTGACTCCAAGTCAAAAAGCCCATAGTGGAGTTTGGAAGACCCTGGCAGCTTAAATAAGCATTCTCCAATATGGAGTGCATTACCCTGTGGTGAAATCCACACAGAACATCAGAAAAGCCATTACGCCGCAAGTGGTTTGCAGAATTTGGCCCAGCGCTAGTCTGTAACAGTGGAGCTTTCACATGGTCTTTTTCCATGCAAAATATGTTGCCTTCAGTAGTTAATGCTCCCCCAGTATAACTAGAACACCATTGTGCCCTCAGAAGACCATAAACGATGCATAACAATGTCAAGCTGGTTCTGCTAACTAGTGCCCAAATGCTGACTCGAGGTTCTTTGTGGGTGAAATGTATGTTTCAGCAAGTACCCTGGAATTCCTTGATCATGACCACTAAAGTGATTGAGTGAGCTTTTACTGTAATTAATAACACAATGGTAGACATTACTAAAAAAGCTGGTCTTTGTTATTCCCATTGACGGTGAGAGACCCAACGATGTTCCCAGCTGTTCCTCTCATTGTCTGTAGCTTGACTGCCATGTGACTGTGTCGCTTTCTAAGAGCTTCCTGGAGACTTCAGGTGAACAAGACACTTTCATGTGTGTCTGTAAGATTAAAAGCAAGTTTTGTTTTGTTCGTTTAACTGTGGTGTTTCATGAGTTTTAGTACTTGAGTACTTGAAATAAAATCATTATTGATGCAATTCATTTGTAAAGCAATTGGCAGATTGTCCTTGCTACAACCAGGATAAAATTAGCTGCAGTAGTAGGAAGATCGTCAAAGGCACATTTGTCTTGCCAGCATTACAAGTCTCACTCTAGCACTGCTTAAGTACTTGAATATATTTTTATTCAAGATTCCCATCTCCCCTGTTTCGAAGTCTGATCTGGATTTGAACCCAGGCTTTCATAGTTGATAGGAATGAGAGGTCAGAAAATAAGCCCACACTGGAACCTGATTCTGAGGCTGAACAATAAGCAATGTATTTGTTTATTTAGTAGACACCTTTATCCAAGGCAACTTACAGAGACTAGGGTGTGTGAACTGTGCATCAGCTGCAGAGTCACTTATAACAACAAATCACCCAAGAGATGGAGCACAAGGAGGTTAAGTGACTTGCTCAGGATCACACAGTGAGTCGGTGAGCTGGGATTTGAACCGGGGACCTCCTGGTTACAAGCCCTTGTCTTTAACCACCAGGCCATACAGCCTCCTCACAGTAAGGGGGTTGATTAACCTTTACCCCAGCAGGATAAGCCACTGCTGTTTTTTTAAGAGCATTTTCAGTCATCCTCTAATCAGTGGTTATACTGGAAATCCCACTGAAATAAGGACTGAGGTGTAAAAACAGCTTGCAGTAAACATACCCAAAGAGTGTACAGCCCTGCATACAGTAATTCACACAAATTCCAACTCCCATGTCTGGGGTTAGGACCTCTTATGAAATGAACATTTATCATACAAAGTCACAGAGAGGAAATGTGTTTAAAACAAACAAACGCACAGACCCCCACGATCTGAATAGAGTCCTCGTCTGTCATCTCAGTTGTGCTTCATAAAAGAACTGCATCCAATTCACTTTCATGTTTCCTCCCATTTCCAATTCAGCAAATCGTGGAATAAAGATCATGAGAAGGATTGACCCAAAAAAAAAGTACAAATACACTAAAAGGCAACGCTGTTAATATCCGAAAACAAGTTTTTATTTTACTTCCTTTCAGCACGCTCAAAAAAGCTTCACAACTGGTTTTAAAATGAATAAAGTCATAATAATAACTATATCCATTACGTGTACCTTTTTAAAATAAATTCAGTTCAGTTTTCTTATCATTCATCCTGAGCCTCAGGGTCTCTTCATCGCTGTTGGAAAAACAAATTTGTAAGCTCTCTGTACAGCCATGTGTGTGCATTGGCTGGAGCATTCAGTATGACATGCATTATATTATTATTCATAACCGGCGTTTAAAAGAGACCTGGCGACTATTGATCATATTTCCCAGCAGCCCCGGTGCTTATTAGAGACCGCTGAGTATTGGAAGTTTTATGGTATATTATAAACTGTTGGCAGAGCACTGTAATTAAAAATAAACAAAAACTATGATAAATATGTTTTGTTTTCATGCAAGTGTCTTGCTCTGCGATGTACAAATAGGATTGTCTTTCAAGTTGTATTGCTTGTACCAATTTAATGCTGAGGTCATTGCTAGTGTTGATATCATTATATAGTAGTATATATATATATATTATATATATATATATATATCTATATATATTATATATATATATATGTATACCCTGTGATTGTCCTCATTTAACCCACAATAACTGTGTGAAACTATGTCTAGTTTGCATATTTAGCTTTTTTTCCTTTGCGCCGACCTTTACACTTCCTTTTCAAGGACAGTGTTAATTTAATTAATTTATTTAATTAATTAACCAAACCATGCTAGAAAACATTGTCTTTTTAAATGCATTTTGATTGTAGGAACCATTGTTTCTTCACAGTGTTTCTATTTAATAAACAGTTATGATGATGATTTTGTAGCCATGTGTACGCAAAAGTGATAAGAAAAACAACTGTCAATGTAAAAGACTAACAATATGGAATAAACATCCTTAATAGATCATTTTACTAATGTATGAATTGCGCTGCATCTTTGTAGCACAATATATTTTGCCTTTAGAAGGTACATACTGTAGGTATATGAACGGATGCATTGCTGGCTTTAGTTCTTCCTGCTGTGTCCTGTAGCCTGCAGAGTACAGCATGTAAGCACCGTACAGAAATCTGATTCCGGAATATCCCTCTGTGTGTGTGTGGAGTTTAAAGTGAGTTTGGGGCAGGGGTGTCCCTTTACTCATTCTACCACACGTTCCATCCCCAGCTTGTTCAGAAGCTGTGCAAGGGAGACCCCTGCTGTTCAGTCTGACACTCTGCCTGTGTGTTTTTCAGGGTGCCAGAGGGCCTGACGGTCCGTCCGGGGAGCTGGGGTCATCAGGAGTCAAGGTTTGTGTGCTTGGGTTCACAGGACACCCTGCTCTAGTTTACACTGTCAGGCTGTTATAACAGGGTCACCCATTCAGCTGCAAGCTTCAATACACTCCAGGCCCTATATGGGCTTCTATACACTAAAGACAATTAAAAAAAGCAGTGCAAGTTATGAAGCCAGATCAGAGCCATTAAAAAGTTTAAAATCATATTGAACATTTCAATACAAATGACTGATCACAAACACTGGCAGATCACTATGGCTACCATCAGTTTGCATGTTGATAAACATGTTCATGCAGTAAATATTAATGATGGGGCTAAAATTAGGAAAGTTGCACTAAAGTATGAGCTGGAATAATTGTGATCTGTCACGTTTTTATGGTTTGCTGTCATCTTCACCCGTGTGTTGCATAAACAGTTGAAATTAGTGGCTATAACACTTAAATTGTTGAACTTTTTAAATTAATAAACCTCAAAGTTTGATAGTGCTATATTGCATATTTCAGTCACATACAGTATACCAAGAGCACTTTGTGCACATGTTATAAACCGCTTCCAAGTTTAACTGCAAAGGGCTTGCAAAGGGCTTTCATGTAATTGGATTAGCAATGAACTCAACTCGCATGAGTGAGCTAATCCCCTTTTCCAATTTACTCATTTCATACAGAGTTTTTGCACGTTGGGGATTTGCACCGTTAATTAAACGCAGCATTTCTTCACAATCGAATCACTTTTTAAATATTGTAAAACCATATTTTTTGTCTCTTCGTATTAGAAATATTTGTGTTAATGTTTCTAATAAGGGGGTTCCCAAGTGGGGCATCCATTAAAGGCACTCTGCGTGGAGTGCAGGATGCGCCCTAGGTCAGCCTCCGCTTACCGCATATCAGCGACCCCTGTAGTCTGGCCGGGCACCTGCGGGCTTGCCTGTAAGCTGCCCAGAGTTGCGTTGTCCTCTGACGCTGTAGCTCTGGGTTGGCTGCATGGTGAGTCTGCAGTGTGTAAAGAAGCGGTCGGCTGACGGCGCATGTTTCAGAGGAGAGCGTATGTTCGTCTTCACCGCTCCCGAGTCAGCGCAGGGGTGGTAGCGGTGAGCTGAGCCTAAATAATAATGGACCCTCCTAAATTGGGAGAAAATAATAAACTGTACAACTAAATATGTTTCTAGGTCATTGCATAAGGACTACTAATTGGCTTGCATGGTAATTTTATACTATGTTTTAATCAAAATAAATGTGAAGACATTGCTGTCATTGCATGCAGAACAGTTGTTTATTTCACATGAGAATAAACAGTTCTCTTTACAGGGTCCTGAAGGGCAACCAGGCAAACCTGGCATTGATGGTCAGCAGGTAAGATCAGAGTGCATGACCTCTATCTCATAGGGCAGCTAACTGGGTTGAAAAACCTAAGCATACCAACATCAGCTAGATTGAAGAAGTGTACTCATCACAAGGATACTGCAAAGGTTTACCTATCAAAGGCACTACTGCATGGATTGCTGGAAGAGTCATGGTGGCGCAAACCCTGGTTGTACTGAGTTGCTGATAAGGAGCACTGCAGCGGCCTCCCATAGAGTAGGGCTAGGGTTGGTTCACACAGTGACCCCTTCAGGTCAGGCAACAGACTGGGCTGCGCCTCAAGAGTTCAGCTGCTTAGGTTAGACAGCTGCAAAGAGGCTATTGAATAGACAATGTCAGGAGACATTTAAATGGAACATTTCAGATTAGTGAGGTAATGTGATTTGTCATGTCTATTTATGTTTTACTTTTCTTTATATACTGTTGCATACGGTTTCTAATTTGGTATTTCTGTAATTAAAGGGTAAGATCGGAGAGCCAGGTGAAGCAGGTCCGCGAGGCTTTCCGGTACGTTCTGTTAGACTGCAGCTGTTTTATTTACTGTGCGGCAATCTTATTATTGTACGTCCAATGCCTATTGGGTTTACTCAATACTTTGTAGATCAGTGAGCAGATATTTACAATCTCATGACATCGAAACCAGTCATGTGATCAGTGTGTTTGCTGGAATTCTCTTATTTAAACAAGTTAAAGGTTTTGTCTCATGAGATTTATCCTACCAAATGAACACATTTGGAAGACAAATCTTACAAGACAAGCCTTGTGTACCCTGCAGTTCAAACTACACAGGTCAGTTGTAAGACCTGCTACAGCAAATACAGCAATTGAGGCATATGAGATTGTAAACTCTGGGGTGTCCAAGTCAATTATAAACAGGAATTGTTTCATTTTAAGTCTTATTCCCTACTTGAAATACACTGTCAGTATTATGTCATGAAATACATGATTTCAGTTCCATTCTGTATTTCACTGATAAACAGGCAACAAAAGTAAAAACTGGTTTATTTATTTATTTATTTATTTATTTATTTATTTTAATTTGTAGGGAATTCAAGGCCCTACAGGCCCACCTGGAGCAAAAGGAATTGCAGGACAGCCGGCAAGTTCATTTTTATTCATTTTTTTGTTTGTTTCTGTACTATCTGTGTGATTTCATACACAACAGTGCATTGTGAAAATGTAACTACATTTCAATCGAAGCTGTCTTGATCTGCTGAAAAAATAAAGATCCTTCACTGCTAGCGTTATGAAGGTTTCTGATTCTGATCCAAAGATTCCACACAAACAGAATGCAATGGCACTGGATCCATCAGTGCCATACAGTGCAAAGCAAACCTTTATTGATCAGATACTGTGGTCTGGCTGCCCTCCGAAAAATCAGTTGTTTGCAAATGGAATATGAACAGATAAGGCACAGAGAAGAGTGTAACAGCAGAGGCGGGTTTGTGATGGTCTCAGGTTGGTTTACATGGGAAGGAAAGGTTCTACTGATTTGAAGGTCCATTCGCAGAAGCTAATTAAAGGGAATGAGAGGCAGGTGAAGGTAGCATCAGCGCCCCAGAAGTGCTTCAGCGTTCCCTGATGATGGCGCTTCAATCCACGGTGGTCAGTGCGGTTCCAGGGTGGCTCGAGTGGGATGAAGGTGGTCTCCAGTGGACTCTCCAATCTCCTGGATTTTATCTACACAAGAACACTGGGGTTAAGGACAGCTACCACAGTATCCATTAGAGCTGCCGTCAGGACTTTCCAGATTTACCATTGGAGATCCTTTTGTAGACACTTTCATTTGATGGATCACCCCGCTTCTCCCTGCTTTTGGGGTTTATGATTCCGAAACCTTCAGGCGAAATTCACAAGGAATGATCAGTTCTAATTGTTTTATTTCATTTATTATCTTCAGACCCACACGCCCAAACATGCAGCAACATTGGTTACAAAACGTTACCCCATTCTGCGGATGTAGGTTTTGGTGAGTTTCTTTCATTTCGACCCCTGTAATTCCAAGCTCTTTTACTTTTTCTTTTTTTATTAAAGGGACAACAAGGGCCGTTGGGTATGGCGGGACCATTGGGAGAAATTGGGCACAAGGTAATTTTTAACACGCTAGTATTTTGTTTCCCTGTTTATTAGAAAGATATAAAGGTCACATGTTTATATGAATACATATGCCTTTCGAAGAGAATATTTATTATGCAAACATTTTCTTTCATACAACAACATGGAGATCATAAATATTACATTTGTTCTAGAGATTTCATGACGGAACCATGTGCCACAGCTTGAAGATTAACAGCTCTGCAATTTGGCTCTTATAAGCAGCTTTCTTATCTGTAATTTGGGATCATTTCCAGAGGTACACTTTAACATAAGGGGGTAGAAAAGGGAACCCACACAAGCTTGCTGGAAGAGACTCGGGACTGAACAGAAAGGGAGGACCTTCAGGTCATTATTAAGTTCCATTGGTGAAGAACCTGCAAAAACTCCTGCAGTGCCGTGCACCATAACCTGTTCTATAGAACAAGATGCTGTTCCTCCCTGCCAGTCAGAACCTACACTGGGCTACATGTATTATACTACTTCAGTTTAAAGCACCATGATATACATTCAACATGCACAGTTCTGTGCCTAATGTTTTTACATTCCCTTTAATTCCAGTGTATACTGCTTGATTTTTGTTGAATGCCACAAGTAGCATTGCGCATGCTGGCCTTCAGACAAGCAGTTGCTCGTATTTTTTATTTATTTATTTATTATTTATTTATTTTTTAAGAATCCTAATGGCACTCTGCTTGCTTTTGCTTGTGTTGTCGTTTTTCTTTATGCTGTACATGTCTTTTTAAAACAGCTGACTAATCAAAGTGGTGTTATGTTGGCTTAATCCGATATGGCACATCAGTTGGGTAAAATGTTTATGCTGAAAGCAGTGTGCATGAAGTGAAAACCTTTCCCACTGTGTTTTAGAAACTTGCGTCCTACAATCGAATGTTTTTGAATTTCAGGGTCCTTCAGGACAAATCGGTGAGCCAGGTCTCCCAGGCGAACCAGGTGATAAAGTAAGAACCTTTACCGTAAATAGAATCCACCTGTCTGCTGACAACAGAAACTTTTTCTTTTCAGCATGGAACTTGATATTCCCAGTTAATCCTGTTGTACCACCAGGCGACCTCATTCAAATTACCCAGCAAACTGTACTGCACTTTAATGATTTTAAAGCTGTTGTTTTTTACCTGTGTCAGTTCACTGTGCAGGAATGTTTTGGTTTAATAGATTGTAAATGTGAGTTTAGAAGGGAGATGTAATGAAACTCCAGCTCCGTCCCCTCAGTCTAGTAATAGAATGGTTATTTCAGCGATGTGACCCAGCATTTTAAATACCACCTGCTGCCTTTTCTTGACAACTGACATGGGAATTCATCACAACGATTTGATTTGCATACATTGTCTGGTTAGAAGTAATTTTCTTTCCTCTTGTTTTACAGGCCTGTGTCCTTCACACAAAATCAATAAGGCTACTGGCACTTTGTTTTGTCACATTCCTACGCTGCTATGTTGCATTCAGTTTGATATTGAGATTTTGTTAGATACACTCTTATCAATTGCATTTCAGTGTGAAGTGTTAGATGTCTTTAACCAGAAAATCCTCACTCTCTTTCGTGAGAGACTCTGAAGGCATTTGCTGAAATGTTTTACCTCATAATTATTTTTTAAAAAATACATCTAAAAAATATGAAGTTGTTTATTTTAATTCATTTTTGTCTTTTTTTTTTTAAACTAACAGAAAACATCTTGCATGCTGAGTTTCACGACTGAAAGAATGTGTTTTAATTTCCTCAGGGTGAACTTGGACCCGCTGGGGGTGCAGGTGAACCAGGGCTAATAGGTCAACGTGTAAGTAGCTGCTTTAATTTATATTGCTAAAAACACATGATGAATACATCTAGAAGAGACTCGGCTACACAGGCTGCTCAGGGGCCAATAAAGAAGAAGCGATCCGTATAAAACATGCTGTAGTTCAGCAGCTGATCAAAGATGCAGTGGGGTGGAATGAAAACTGCTTCTTTCTGCTGGTCAAAGGTTATCCTAATACACTCAGTGTTTGTAGTGGAACAGAGATAGGATCCCCACACAGGCTGTCAGACAGTAAAATATAGGCTCCTGGAAATGAGTCAAAACCCCTTGGATGAGATTCACACAGTAAAAATGAAGCCACTGTTTTAATAAGGTTTTTTTTTTTTTTTTTACCATCTACTTTATTTATTTTTTTGTTAAATTCCTTACCTGTTTAATACCATGTTATGTATACTTTCTGTGTCTTCTGGAACTGAGTTTTGTAAATAGAAATCTCAATGCAAAATCACAGTGGCAGAGAAGCACCCCCTAGTGATAGTTTTCCAAACCACCTCTGACATTTTGGATATTGGTTCGTAAACCTGGTAAATAATGATCTAAACAGAATCCACAATAGACAGCGACTCACAATTAAACAGGTAAGAAATTAAATAATGGGAGAATGTAGATTATATCAAGTACCCTTAAAGAGACACTATATTGTGCCGTAGCTGTCACGTCACAATGGTAGCAAGACTAAATGTGTATTTTATATTGATACCCTGTAAAGTTGTTCAAATACAAGTTACAAGAGTTTTGATATGAAAACTTTTTACCTTTTCAAGTGTTGAAAGAGTGACAAAGTGGGCGATACAGTTTCCCACTGTAGTAAAAATTGCTGATTTGCAGCATCAGGGGGAAGTAGTTCTTTAACTTTGACCACTAGTGTTGCTATGGGAAAACCCTTTGGCATGCTATCAATGTTACAAAAAACTTTTTAAAATTGTATGTTCTGGTCAGGAGCTGGACTTGGAATTGAAAGAGCCAGAATAGACATAATCCCTCACCATATGTACATTTTCAAACTTAATCTCATAGTTTGTCCTTGGCATGTTGACACCTCTATAAGTAAATAACCCAGTTGCCTAAAACTGTGCTTAGTTAGACTGAACACTTGAGCTAACAAAACTATTGTGATTGTAATATCCCATGCATAGGGGGAGCCAGGTCTGGAGGGAGAAGCCGGATCAATGGGGCCTGATGGGATTAAGGTAAGAAGAATACAAGCCATGGGTTGCTTGTTTCGGGAAGTGCGTCTGGCCGTCATTCACATTTTGTGGGTCATACAGACTTATTTGCAACAGCAATGCAATATTTTAATGTAAGATTTTGTTAGACCTTTTTTATGTAGTGGCCGATGCAAAGCTTTTTCTGAGTTGGTATCTCACTAAGCAATGTGGCACGTGACTCTGTGAAGGCTGCTTGTTAGCAAAAGCAGCTGTCACCCGTTCTGTGCATTCCCTTCCAATATCTGTAGGAGTCATGTGAGAATGCAATTCTTCCGTGATTCTAGTAGGCAAAGCATGGGGAAGGCAAAACAGTTCCTGATATGTAGCTGATTACATATTTCTTGTTAACATTGACACAAGCATAGCTTATAGCTCAATTAACTAAGTGAATAGGGCTCAATGCTTGCCGTTGTCTCATTGCTTGTTGTGCCAGTTCCCTCTGTGTTAATTACCACACGATGGGTGGTCTGCCTTCCTACAGTGAAATATCAGCCAAAAGGATATTCCACTTTCATTTCACAAGAGAAGCATGGCAACAGAATCCCACAGCTTGGGTGTCTTTAGTTGAATTATTCTAGAAGATAAGGAATCAGTGTGGATGAACAAGTCCATATTTGATTCAGATTACTGCAACATGAGTTCCTAACTAGAACACAAGTCAGGAATACATATTTTTATCATCAATTAGAGCGTTTACCACTTCCCGTTTGTCAGTGCATGACAGCTTTTGGCAGGGTGCCAATGCAGTTTCTTACAACTTGACAGCCTTCAGCACGATACACAGTTGTATTCGATGATTCTTTAGGCCCAAAAAAAAATAAACCCTTTTGTGGCAGTACATTTACAAAGCTGCCTCCAGTCCTAGTGTCAAAACAGCATGTCTGAGACAAATATGACTTTGTAGGTTCAGGGTGATATAAAAGGATGGATCCATTCTCTAGTGAAATGTTTTTCCACAGCAGCACTGAAATATGGAAAATTGACTTATGTATTTCAGTATAATGGTGCCAAAATCTAGGCTTTGGCCTATGGGGGATAGGGCCTTCAGTTGCTATGCAACCCAAGCTCTGGAATGCGCTCCCACAGAAAATAAAACATTCAAATACTGTTGATATTTTCAAAAAGCAACTAAAAAAACATTTTATCGCTAAGTGGCATTAGAGCCTGTGTAGGGCTGGCTGTTTATGTGTTGTATAGGAGTGGTGCTGTGTGTCCTCTGTTTCTAGGCTAAATTTGTTGTGTGTCCTTGTTTTAATATGTAACCTGCTTCATGTCCATTTTTAATATCACTGTGTATTGTTTTAAACTGTAATAAAGCGCTTTGAGATGTGCTGTATGAATTGTGCTATAAAAAATAAAGTAAATTATTATTATTATTATTATTATTATTATTATTATTATTATTATTATTGTAGCTGATGTTCTGATCAAAAGAGCTCCAAGATTCATAACTCAAACTTATGCAACTCCCCATTATGTTCTTCCAAATCTTTTAGATGTGGTTGCTTCTAATGTTTTAGTTCTCAGCCAGTAGTGCTTATTTGCTGTTGAGCCAATACAAACTGTCTAAAAGAGAATATCTGATCCAGTAATTTAAGTGGCTGTGCTCTGTCAGTAGTTGCAAGAGCCAATAGATATTAGTGGTTGTCTGGGAGCGTAGACAGCACTAAGCATTTATAACAGTGCAAGTAGTCAATCGTGTGTATGCTTGTTTGTAGGGTGAAAAGGGGGACCTCGGTGTGGAGGGGGAGAAAGGAGAAAAAGGAGAGCTTGGACTGAAAGGAAAGGAAGGTCCACCCGGCGATCCGGGAATGACAGGCATCAGAGTAAGTCCATCTTTACCCCATACGTGATTTCTGAATAATAACTGACTGACGTATACCGACCAACCCTGTTGAGTTTGATAAATAGGTCAGTAAGGTTTATATACAGTACAGATATACATGTTTGTAGTCAGTAAGGTATATTGTGTGGGGTGTGTAGTGGGGAGGGCTACACAAAAGATTAAAGATATAATCTCATCTCAGTTGTTCATATTTTTGTTGTTTCACCAAACCCAAAGAATAATAATTATATTTAAGTAATCTGTTTAATTTAGTGTCTCACAATGGCATATGACGTTGCTAGTAATCTGTACTTGAGGTGTTGCCAGCATCTTATTTTCCACAAAATGAAAAATAAATAAATAAATAAATAAATAAACAGTAGCAAGGCAAGCAGTAGATTAATGTATGATGTGTTTATAGCAATGCAATTTTCACAAATTATTGAAAATACATTGTGAATTTTGGGGACAAACTATTATTAAATACTAACTTTTCTACAGAGAAAGTGTTTCATTTTCAACATTAATATCCTGAAAAGCAAAGTTTATTGGTAGTTATTGTTGTAGTAGGAGTTAACAAACATTATCTAACTCGCTAAGATCAATACTGCTTGTATTTTTATAGTTGAACACATGAAAGTTGTAGGAGCAGTGTTTAAACAACATACTGTACATGCACGCACACATATCTGTGTTAGTGGGTCACGGGCGAATCTGCTTGGCACAGCATTCTCTAACTAGTGGAAACATCTGGTCCTTGTAAAAATGCAGCCAGTTCAGAAGCATCTCCAGTGAGCCAGGCCCTAGCGCAGACAACTCAAGCCGCAGCAGGAAGGTGTGCCGGAGCCGAATATCAGGTGTCACACAGCGTCAAACTCTGTAACCCAGTCACGCAATTTACAACATGTTCAGATGTCTGACACAGTTTTACTGGCACTGCTGAGAAGTAGATGGCTTTATCTGGTGTTACTGTCACTTTAGCTCCTTCATCCTAATCCCTGCTGTAGAGATACAATACGTATGTTAAAACACTTGCAAACCAATAACCCTCCACCACACACCACCAGCTTCTTGACAAACCCTGCCCCAGCCAAGAGTTGCCTGAGAATCTCAAGCGCGGTTTATAAACGATGCAAGTCGGTTGCCATGGTCCCACCTGTAGTGTGGTGTATGTGGTTTTCCATAGGATTAATTAAAGTGATATTACATTTTGAATTCTCACCAATTATTATAAAATGTTACCTATTAAAATGGCAAGACATTTAGATTGTCAAGCTCCACAGTGTAGGCCAACTGCTTTCTCAAGTTTAATATTTAAAAGTGTGAGGTTGCTGTGATACAGGGCATGTTTGTTGGAGCTCTGGCGTATAGGCATGTCGCTCTGCGAGGTCCTGTTACTGTACTGACTCTTGGCTCTTCCAAAACAAACTAACCCAAGTTTATAGAGGAGGCAATAAAACATGTAAATCATACACTTTATTCCAGAGCAAAATAGTACCTCTCCTGTGAGATTCAATCCACACCTTTCACATCCAAGTCTTGCAGGAAACAGCGCAGGCCTTATGACAGTTATATAACATCAGAAGTAGTCTTCCAAGCGCCAGTAAAAATCTTTTCAGTCAGAAACAGTGTGTTTTTTGTTCTGGTTTTGGCTCTTTGGGTGCTAGGTGATAGACGATGTGTTCCCCAAACCACACACACACAGTTTGATATGGAATATATTAAGGATGGAAAAAAGGTTGCCCAAGGAGGGTGTGTCACATGAGGACATTTGGAAAGCCCCTATACATTTGTCCAGAACCCCTCTTGGGTGGACAATCCTCAGCACTAGCACTTATCGGAGTCACGATCACGTGACCTCATTTTTGCAGGTTATTTTGCAGGTAGACACTTGTGAACAAACAGAATATGGCTTACTGTCTTTAGTTTTTACCAAGCATTATTTCCAGAACTTTTCCCTGAATTTCACTAGAAATGAGCCTCATGGAGTAATATCCAGTAAAAAAAAATGTATTGATTTTAACGCTTTTCATCATTGTAGTGTTTTTTTTTTTTTTTTTTTCTAATTTGTTTGGTTTATTGTTATTTCAATCTAGGGCCCTGAAGGAAAACCTGGAAAAGCTGGCGAAAGAGGCAAACCTGGCCAAAAGGTACAGATTGAGCTATTAATATAATCAGATTCATTGAGCCTATCAGTTATTCTTTTCAGTTCCTTATCACTAGTTTAAAATACCTTTTTCTTAAAATCGCCTTCATATTTCACTTGGCCCTGACCTATAATATTCTAGATATAGTAGTACATTTTATAACATGTGGTTCAACAAGATGTCTCAACATATTTAGTACTGTTGTTTTTAGATAAATTATTTGTTACTTTAAAGTTAATTACACATAAACAAAATTAGACACTCTGCAGAATCCAAAAGCATGTTGAACATGTTTATCATGAAGTTTCATTTGCCCTGCTCTCCTTGTTCAGTGGTTATTTGTTTATTGTTTTAATTATACAATTTAACTAAAAACAGAGGGTTTGTAAAACAGTCCATGCAACCACAAAATACTATTCCACCTAAGTGACTGAAAGTGGATGTTTTCTACGAATGAGTTTCAGAAAAATGTATAAATCTTAAAGCATATGTAATGAAAAAGGGTTGAGTAGTTGTTTAAATAGTTGAAACTATGTGCATTGTTTTGCTCTGATTTAAACATGTTCCACATGCTGGTTAGGATGTCTAATATTTAGTGATGGAGTATTATGCAATCCGTCTTGTATTGTGTTGATTGCTAACTCATTTGAAGAGCAGACTCCTCAGATATATGCCAGCCTGTGTTTGGATTTATTTTGACGCCCATGGGAATAATGGTTTGTTTGACCCCAGGGTATTAAAGGTCACCAGGGTTATCTGGGAGAGACGGGCGTCATTGGCAAGCAGGGCGCTGTGGGCTACACCGGGCCGAAGGGATCGAGAGGCACACTTGGACCTGTGGTAATGTTGAAACAAAGACACAGAGTTACTTGCTTGGATTACCGCTGTAGTTGCTTATTAATTTAACACTGTAGTACAGTCTGGCATTTTCATAAAAGTTCTGCTGTGTTACTTATTGATTTATGTAAACTACAAGAGACATCAGAAACTTTTTTTTTTTTTTTTTTTAAATAAAGGGTGGATTCCACATTGGTGGATTTCCTTATTCAAACGTCTCTGGATAAAAACAAATATTCAAAAGGATTTAAAGAGATTCCCATGCCCTTTTAATGTTTGGTTTTCGTAACCTTGGTTCATCGAGCCCTATTTTAATGCTCTAAACAGAAGTCCCAATCGTCTGTTTGTTTTGGGTTTTCTACTCTTCCCACCTACATTCCTGTCAAAACCCTTTGTTCTTGTCATTACCCCCCTCCTCAGTCATTTCCAACATCTGTATAGTTCTGGTATTACCCTCATTCCTGTCATAGCCTCACTCCCCTCAAATTGTGACCAATTTATGGTCCCGGTGGGGTTGACAAGAGTAGACCTGGTAATATTCCATGCCAAAGAGAATCTCAGCATTGTCAGTTTTATCAAGAGGTGACTATTCTATGAGTATTATACATAGACTCCATGGTTACTGTCTGTGTTCTGTAATGTACAAGAGGTTATTTGTACTGTACCAAAATGTCCATGTGATGATTCACTGACAGGAATCAAAATATCTTGTTTTTAGGGAGCGCCAGGTCGAATGGGGCAGCAAGGAGAGCTAGGTTTACCAGGATATGAGGTAGGAACAATACTCTGCAATAAAGACACTCAACAGGGTGGCCACCCATAGGCAGACTGCCAAACAGCACATGCAGTACACGTACAACTCGTGTAAATGTGTCTTTCAAATCCGGTAACTTATGTTTAAGGGCAAGTTACTTTAAATTTAAATGTGCTCTAATTCTGAGAACGACCCAGAATGTCTGTGAACATCATTAAAAGGTAAATCAAACGGTATCCCTGCTCTCTGAAAAACCTCTGGAATTTCATGCTTTTAACAAAGCAAATCACATTTTTTATGTAACAACATAAGATCACAGAGCATCACGTTTCAGATGTGTACTTTTGAAATAATTAGTAATAATAATAATGAGGCATTAATGAATGAATCGTGTTTATGTCTATGGTAGTTTGTGCAGTCCCTTATTTTTAACTCAAAAAGGCAGAACTTGCCTCCATACAGTTAGAAAACTAGATTAGTTGACTTCTGAGCAAATCAGTGATGGTTTCCTTTATTGTTTAGGGCCATCAAGGATCTCAAGGACCTATCGGACCCCCAGGACCCAAGGGTGAAAAGGTACACCTCTTAATGTCATTCAGTAACAAGGTCATTTGTCTCAATTAGCCAAGTGTAAACTTTGTTTTTGGCAGCTTCCCAGAAGTGAAAGCTAAGACACTGCAGGATAGCAGAGCTTTATCCTGTCTGCTACAGCCCAGCCAAGCCTCTCTGTGTCTACTGTTCTCAAGGATCCCAAATTGCAGATACTTCTAAGATGCAGATGGCTTGTTCGATTAGGCAATTCTTAATTCAGTGTGGTATTCTTGCTGGCCTGCAGGAGACCGCTGTGTAGTACAAGGAGGGCACAAGCTCAAGACTGAGGGGTGAGGGTTCGGTTTACAAAGAATTCATTGTGGATTCAGTTTGAAGGAAATATTTGTCGCGGTGAGCCAGTTATTAGCAGAACTCAAAATTCAGGTTCTGTTTAGGGTTGTGGTATTACGATGCCATGGTTTAGATTATTAAAATAGACTCCACTGTGCCTATTCATAATTAAAAGACAGTATTGTGCTGCTTGTTGCAAATTACAATGCCAAGGTAAACTCTTTACAGGGAACCCAAGCAAAAACTAATATAAAAACCCATGCTAAGTATTTACATTGTTTTTTAAATTGTTCTAGTCTATTACTTAATTCCTGAAACTATGTATTCAAAACATGCCCTCTATTTTAAACTATTAAAAATGGTATGCTCGTTCACAATCATAGTACTTGATCAAATCAGAGCTGCTTTAATACAACAGGAACTCAGTTGCTTCAGGGAGAGTTAGGGCTTGTGTGTGCTGGGGTTATTTCCCAATGTAGTTTCAGAGTGATCATCTTAGTTCACTGTCCATTAAATCCATGCTCTAAATAGTCAAGCCCTCCTAAAATATCATTTGATGCAATAGCATTTGAATTAAACCAGGTTTCGATCTAAATGAGCTGTGTGCTTGTTTATTGAACATTAACAGGAACATATGTGAAAACAAGAAGAATAACAAAAAGGTCAAACTTGCTGTAGAACACTGAAATGTAACATCTTTTTGAATGCATGTAAACTTTTTTATAAAATTTAGCAAGGAACAGTATGGTCTGCTCATACATTGTTCATTCAACATTAGATTTGTGGAATGACAGACTGTTCTGTCCAGGTAGCTGACGTATCTTGTGAGGGGGTATGGCAATACCTTGGCTTTTTTTAAAGGATGTGACTGTGTACCTGAACAATAGGAAGGAAATCTGTTACGTGTTAAACACCATAATGAGGAGCACTAGAGCCACAACCATATAACGCTGGTCCACGGTGTTATTAGGACAAGGAGCACTTTACATATTTTATTATACGTTCAGAGGCCTTGCACTTGTACATGATTTATCGTTAATGCAGCTTCATTTCCTTGAACAGGGTGAGCAAGGGGATGATGGGAAGGTGGAGGGGCCTCCCGGTCCACTGGGAGACAGAGTAAGAACCTTTGCTGCTTGTTGTCATTAGCTAACGTGTTTTGAGTTCAATCAAGTTTAATATTTCTAATATTTCTCTTTGGACTCCAGGGTCCTGTTGGAGACAGAGGGGACAGAGGTGAATCTGGCGATCCTGGCTATCCAGTAAGTTTTATGAGATAAAACATAAGGTTCAATGTTAATGCCCTATCATTTGTATCTACATTTATCTGCTCTTAATATCCCCCCTGTTCCAGAGGAAAGGAGTATTAGCGCTTGCTGCAGAATCACTGGTTGTGCATTTCTGTTGTTCTAGATGTTTAAATACTATATTTTTACAATATTAATATCAATCAATTTTGCCACACTTCTCGTCAAAGTTACAGTATTGAAATGCTCTGACATTAAGTAGCACTGAACTCTGCAGTGTGTATGTTTACAGCGTTCTATTGCTTTGAATTATTACAATGTGCAGTAGATGTACGAAATAAAAACTTGGTCTGTGTTTTAGTTTGTTTTTTTGCCAGGTTAATCTTGAACTCCTGAGAGTGTGAGCTTGGCTTTTTCTTAGTCCGTTTTTTAAAAGTGACATTAAAAGGGATTGACTGTACATTGATATCCTTTTTCTTCATGCATCATTTTTAATGAATGTATCATTACATTTCCAGGGACAACAAGGACTAGATGGGGAGAGGGGGAAACCTGGAGCGCAGGGTTTGCCTGTAAGTAGAGAATTAGATTCACATTATTTTGGTTCCCTTTTAATGCGAGAAATAAGTCAGTAACTGTCATATTTAACCTCTTAGATATTACAGGGTGTTTCAGAACGAACTCTAATACATAATTTTTGTGGCCGTATGAATTTGACATTTTGCAGAAAACAATTCCATAATGTTAAGAACACATGGGAATTGAGAATGAAAGCACTGTGGTTTTATTAGGCTTTCTTTTGTCCTAGCAGATTTATTTAAATGAACACATATGGAAAGATTGATCAATTTGCACCAAAAAAGAATAAGTAAAAAAAAAATGCAATAAACAACCCAGAGGGTTCAATTAAGGGTCAAAAATATTTTTAAAGGTTTGTTATTTACAGTATCTGGTATAATTAGCATTGTGTCTGCAGTATGTCATTGTTTATATAATGACCCTTTTTCTTTTATCCACTTCAGTTGTATTCATTTAAAACCCCTCAATGGTAAATTCCAATGTAAAAAAAAGACAAACATGTTTAATTAATTCTTCGTTCTATTCCTCTCATCTTTTGAACAAATACTGCTTAATGTGCCTCTAATTGAGTGGAGATAAGAACAGTTCCCCAATGTTGTTTTATTACTAAAGGGAGATCCTGGACCACCAGGACAGCCAGGGCCTAAAGGATCTAAAGGCTATGAGGTAAGTGCATGACGCTGGTGGACAGTTTCTACAACCATGCTAGCAATGATGTATTTATTTTAGAATTCCCATCCATTTTCTCATGGTGTTGAAGCTTCTCCTATAGCTAGTTAGATGTCTTTTTACAAGGTTAAACATGAGCAAAGCATGCCTTCATTACCCCGTTAATGCAACTGGTATACTGTTGAGGGGTACAGTGGAATCCCTCTATTACAGTAAAGTGCTCTTAATTGAGAGCTAATAGGGGCAGATCTCCCTATTGAAAGAGGCATTCAGAGAGGGGTCTTACTGGCAAGCTGGGGTAATATAGAGCTGGTCACAAGAATGGGGACTATTGTACATCCATTGCCAGAGATGCTTCACTTGTAAAATAGTCAAGCGTCCATCAGTTCGACTTTTGTTATAGTATAGGCCCTTTAACTGTTTAGCTGTGTCTTCCAGGGAAGCCAGGTTGCATTATGCCTGTTGCTTCTCTTTGATGAATCTCAGTACTGTACTATAGAAACAAAAGAAACAGGTTTCTTGGGTAAGTCTACACCGCAAGACTGTGTCCAATTTGGAATTCCACTCACATTTCATTTGTTGGTTTTAGGTGTTTGATTTAAGTCGTCCATAACGGAAGCAGCCTGAGAAACATGAAAAATGACCCTGCTTCTGCTGTTTTCAGACAAACCTTCTTGATTCATTCACTAGCTGTGCCGCTTTCCAAACAGCTTTTCTGTTTTGCCTGGTATATTTTAAAGGTTATGAACGTGGTCTGTGTGTGAAACGGTAACTGAACTCCAGTGGTGTGTTTGTTCCGCAGATTTATAGGACAGCTTTTCCTTTTGTTTTGTTTTTTTGTTTTTAGGGTGAAAAAGGAAAACAAGGTGTTCGGGGTGAACCGGGCAGCACTGCTCTGCCGGTAAGTGAAATCATTGACATTTGGTTTTGCATTTATCATTTAGAATGACAAACCCTATCATTTATTGACTTGAAAAAGGAAATCATAACTAACTCTGGAAATGGTCTCTTAATAGTTGTGTCTTCCCTTTCTCGTATCCAAATCTCATCGCTTAGCCTCAATTGGTTAAGAGTTTTGGAATGTTGTTTACTTCCTTGGTTGGCAACACAGTAAGCAATCTTTCAGCTCTGCAAGTCCTGTAACTCACCAGTCACAGTCAGTGTTGAGCTGCAGAATAAGGCTTTGAAAAGTGCCTGCTGTTTTTAACCCTTACAAACCATGACAAGAGCCTGTACAATGAATTATGAACAGCAGTCATATGTACTCCTGTAAATGTACACACCACATTCATTTAATTCTATGTACAGTCATAATGTGTGATTTCTATGTTTAGCTGTAGATAACATTGGTAAATTGATCAAATGTAGAATCACTGTTAGGTGAACTGCATACAGACAGTGCCCTATTGGCACTAATGCTAATCATAATGCCAATTGCAGGGTCCCTTGGGTCCTCCTGGGCACAGAGGAGTGGTGGGTCGCCAGGGGCAGGAAGGGGTGCCCGGCGTGGACGGAATTCCAGGGAAGGATGGCAGACCCGGAATGCCGGTAAGATTCCACCAAATGTATCATGTGCTTTCATTTGAGCAACCTGCCTTAGACCAGAGTTCCTCACCCAAACATTTAAACCCTCAATCGTAAGAATACCAAAGTACACCGCTATTTTAATCATTTATTTAAGTACAGATTTAATACTCGTCACAAACTATACTGTTTCTGTATCTGCAAGCATTCAGTATCACAGTGCACCACAAACAAGAGGGAATTTCATTTCATTCCATCAGTTCGTCAATATGTGGCAGGAAATTTTTCATGGACTTTTACATCGCTGACATGTTCTAAATAACTGTTCTATTTGCACTTGAAGAGTTTGGGCACGTTTTGGTTGGAAGCAGTATTGTCTTGAGGTTGTAAAGATTTAAATACTTTATAGTATAAAAAATGTTGTTTTGTGAGGGCCTTCCATTGATTTTCACAAACGTTTGGTGTTGTGTAAGTACATTATGTTGGTGTATTGTAAACCAACTTAATTGAATACTGTGAAAATCAAAGTAAAATATAAACTACAAATCCTCATTTAGTATTTCTAGTCTTTGATATAACAAACCAAGTCTATTTTTTTTTTTCACATAAAATGTGTCAAACAGTTAAACGGATGGTTTAAAGAGAAGGTTAATCTTTTAAACATCTATTTACAGCCATTATTGTGTGTCACAGGGGCTGTTTTCTGCTCTTGTGCTTTGACACTGTTTAGCTGCTATTTGAATGCACTGTGTGTGCGTGTGTGTTTGTGTGTGTCTGTGCTTCAGGGGGAGCAGGGAGACGATGGAGGAATAGGAGCTCTCGGAAAGCTCGGACAGCGTGGTAATACCGGTTTGCCTGGACTTCCTGGACCTCAGGGATCACCTGGATTTAAGGTACACGCTGGAGTGCGGTGTGCAGTGCCTGAGTACTGTGTGCGACAGAGTCATGAGGAAAGAAACATTCGTCAGTTCATCAGGTTTCACTTCTAAACATGCAGGCACCTGACTTAGCCAGCGTGCTTTGAAGGAGCACATCCCTCATCGGGGGGAACAGAAGCCGTTTTATTTTTCACTTGAGAGATGCAGGCAAGCGCAGTTTAGATAATAACCATTCTTAAAGAAAAGGAGTCACATCCCCAGTTTTAACACCAAAAGTAAATCTCAGTAGTTTCAGTTTACATTTATTGTATGTTGCATTTATTCTTTTAGTGGAGTTCGTTACACTGGCTGACCAAACAAATTGGAGAATGCCTTAGTCTGTAAACAAATGTCTGTGGTTCAGTTACGTGCTGGGAAAGCAGAAGGATCTTGGTGACTTTACAAGGGGTGTGATAGTGAGCAGCAAGCCCAACCAGCTTAGTGGCCGCATGGCCAATGTGTCCATAAAGACTAGTGTTCCTGGAATGGTTTGCAATAAACCACCACCAGCACAACTCTCTGGTCATGACAGAAAAATGGTCCGAATCACAGACACCTCCAACATGGACAAGACAAACCTGTTTCCACGTCAACAATGCTAGAGTGATGGGCCTACACAACAACACAGCAGCCTAGCTTACACTGTGTTACAGTTGAAGCATTTGCATGATTCCATGACTGTTATGCTGTTCTTCAGTTGACATTCTGCTTTCCTTTCAGGGTGAGCGAGGTTTGCCTGGACAGAGTGGCCCGACTGGAAAGCGAGGGACGGTGGGAGGAATGGGAAGGCCAGGGAACCGAGGTGATCCAGGACCAAAAGGGCAGCCAGTCAGTAAACTCGCTAACATTAACACTATTTTTGACTTCTCTCTGAATCCACTCATGTACCATTCAGACACAGTTAGATGCTTAACAGGAAATTAGTGTTGGTGTATAAGAGATCATTTAACAGGCGCATTGCATGTACTAGGAGTGAGGATGAAATCTGAGACGAAATCAAAGATGATGTTATACTGGCAAGATGTCTCCAAGGACACTTCATGTGCTGTCATCTGACACATGGCGGTTGCTTAGGTCTGTCTGTATTTTAAGGTCCAGCTTCTTCATAATGAATCAATTAAATCCAACAGTGAAATTGTATATCAGGCACATAGTACTGTACTGCAGTATCATTTGACTTAAACGTCTATTGTGTGCACAGGGAAGCCATAGATTGGAGGGGATGCTTTTTTTTCAATTGGTTGCATACCACAGAGCTTAGACTAAGATATTTTAATTATAGCCCCAAATAAATGTTTTAATTTTAGCAAAAAATATTCATACCTTGACTATTTGACACCCAAAAGATTTGATTTTTTTGCTGTTTTAGATCCCTGGTTTCTACCTCGTGTTCAGTAGGGCGACACAAATAATTCTGGGTCACCAGTTTATCCCCCTCAGTGTTATTTACATGCTACACTAACTTCAAAGTGACAAACCCAGACTCTTCTGCTTATATAGAGTGTATGGTACTTGCAGAAAATGCTATATCTATTCCATGGGGAGCTCTAATTCAGTATGTTATATTAGTATTTACAGACTGGTAATATTTAGTCTTGCCCTGCATACAGTTGTACCAAATGCAGACCACATTATCTGTAGTAGATTCTATTAGAGATGAAGTGTGTGGTCCATTTTAATTAAATACATTAATTCAGTTTTATCACCCTATGGTATTTAAGAAGTTGTAAAAGAATGCAAATCAAACCAACAAAATGTTTCACTGCTGCAGTAAAGTGTGTTCCTGGCCTGATTGTTTTCAGCAGTCTCGTAATGGTTGTCTTTGCTTTTGAATTACAGGGTGACACTGGAGAACCAGGGTTTCCTGGCATCCTGGGTGTGTTTGGACCAAAGGTATTTCATCAAGGTCTTTATTTCTCTGTGTTATAGATAGGGTGCAGACTACCGGAAAGAACGTTCTGGAAGAATTCAAAAGCACTTTCATTAGTTCACAGGTCATATACGAATCTCAGAAACGCATTGAGGATTGTATTCATTCATTCAGCCTCATTCACACGAGTGTCCTAGAACTTCTCATTTACAGAAGCCTTATTCATACTTTAAGACCCCTGTTTTAAGGACTGAATGTTCTAAGGAAGATTATAATTTAATAATCAGTTTTCAGACTGTTTAACCTAAGATCATGTGTGTATGTACACTTAACGGTTTTTAAAACGTTCCATCAAACTGTCCTTACTGTAGAACAACAACTTGACAACCAGTAGAAATTAATTACCATATACAAGGGACATCTTTTTCAGTGAAGCTATGTACCATTTTAAGAAACCCTATAGGTACACATTCACTTCAGATCTATTGTTGGAATTTTATTTAAAAAAAAGAAAATCAGAGGAACTAATGTCATCCAGTAATCTACGTAAGGGAGCAATACTGAAATTAAACAACTATAGCCTTTGTATGTGTAATATTTGTCCACTGACCATTCAGCAGTACATAACTGTAAATGGCTTCTTCAGATGAAAAGAGGTACAAAAATATGTGTAGCTCTGAAAAGCTTTTCCCCAGACTACATGTAAATCAAGTTCTGGAAAGCATTTAGGCTCTGAAGGTTAAACTACTGGAATGGTTTTACAACATTTCCTGCAGTGACACTAATCTGTGCCTGGAGACTCCTAGATCTTTAGACTAGCGTGGGCTGTACAGAGCATTTGCTCAAAGTGGATTCACCTCAGAACAATGAATATAATAAGTCTAACTGTTTATGAGTGATCCCTACATTGTGTGGTGCTGAGTGCAGTGTCAAACCAGCAATGATGTATAGTTTCCTTAATTGCATTTAATTCTGCTAGGATTCAGAAGGGAAATTGTCTTTCAAATGAATGTATTTTTAATCAAAACCTTGCTTCCTAATGCGTGATCATTTACTTTCTGTGTGTTACACAGTGTTTAAAATATATATGTCCAAGTTACAAGCTGTAATCAGTTGCCTTTTGCCATTGTGTTTCAGGGACCTAACGGAGACCAAGGACCTGTTGGTATTCAGGGCCCTAAAGGGCCACAAGGACTGATGGTGGGTGACTTTCCCTTTCTGTATCAACGTGTACAGTAAGAGGGTTGAATGGCACAGTACTCTCTGCGTATAGGAACACCTCCTAAGAGAACACTTCATCTAAGGGAACACCCTTGTGGTAAAATTGATTTTTCCCATTATAAATGCTCCAGCTAAAGGAACAGAAACTTTGCTTAAAATAACACCACCGTGGCATCGATAGCGATTCGTTCATGGTGGATACAGCACTGTTTTGTAAAAAAGTGACTTGTCATCGCAAGAGTGTCTTGAGGGACACCGATTGGTTTATTAAATCTTTCCAGAACCACCGCCATATCGTTGCATTGTTTTGTAGTCTGATTGCGCACCTCATCACTACAAAATGGCTTGTAAGCAAACAGCAAAATGCGCCGCTGTTTTTCTTGCTACACAAAGCTGGAAATTGTTCGAGCTCTTGAAAAAAAAAAAAACTGAATCAGAACAAAATCAATTTGGTGTTTCCCATTCTGGTAAGTTGCTTCACCATTTCTGTTAAATAACATGCATGTCTTGTATAGTGCTGCTGCATTTTGTAATGTGTGCAGGGTGCTGTGTTCATTTAGTTTGACAGTTAGTTTATTAACGTTAAGTTAACCATAAGTAATGCCCATTATTTTTGCCTCTGCCACTGTGATAGCCAGAAACACACCCGCCAGCTAAGTTCAGAGTAATTAACGTTTGAATGTGTTGTTTTGCTTTAGTTTTATTAACGCTAGTTTGACTGTTACTTTGTTATTATAGTTTATTAACATACACTTGCCTATTGTTTTGCTTTGTCAGTTAATTTCATATGCAAATGCACGGGAGTCATGACATGTATTTATTTATTGATTCATATTGTGTCTGGTGGCTAACTCAGATTTAGAGAACACTTTGGCTATAAGAACACTTTGCTTGCTTCCCGAGAAATGTTTTCTTAGCCAGACACTACTGTATTTAATCAAATCACGCTCAAGATACAAAGGGTATACTGGTCGTTTGTGGATGTTAAACAGTACAGTGTAATGCATTGTAAACCCTGAGCCGTAGCGTATTGAGTTCAGGTGGTGCTGAACTATTGAGGTCTTTAATAAGGGTTGATCCCACGAAGTTTGTGTTAATGTGTCAGATACAAAACTGCCTATTTAATTATATGCATTGTTTCATTTCAGGGAAAAGAAGGCCTGCTGGGTCCTATAGGAATTATAGGGCCCACTGGATATCCAGTAAGCATTTAACATTTATTTGATTGTAATTTACAGTGCTAGTTTATTATTGTCTGAATGTTATTTTAGTATGTGTGTGCATGTATAAGTTTGGAGATTAATTAAAAACATGGACATTTACAAGTTTGTTTAACTCTTAGGAAAGTAGAGTGAAACACTAAATTAAATTGGATGAAGAGAACTATTCTTGTCTTACCAATTTCTAAGTTAGAAACTTTTTTTTGTTTCACTTGAGAGCTGAAAATACACACATAAAATCGTGTTTATTTCCTAGGATTGATTTACGTACACAAACATTGTTTCAAGTCAGTATGACACATGTAGCCACATTGTTAGCGCAATAGGATGCTCGATCGCAGTGTAATGCGTAGTGTAATAGATTTATAGAAGGCCAGTGAAGCAGATGTTTAGTACACTGGCTTCTCAAGGGTCGAATCCAGCTAAAGTCATCTTCTAACTCTGCATTCTCTTTTGTTTCAGGGACATAAAGGGGACAAGGGGAACCGAGGTGAAATTGTAAGTAATGATTTATTATGCTTTAAAATGCCTTCATAATGCCAATATTGTATTGTAATGCATAATACTGAATCTTCTTTTGTTAAAATATTGTAACTTTGTATTTTTCTTCCTACAGGGCCTACAAGGACCAAGAGTAAGTAATCATTTATATTATTAGATTTATTTTTTATTAATTAACTTTAAATGCCTTTATAAATATACACTACTTATTAAAGCTATTTTTCTCCAATGTGTAACTGATACAGTTTTGTACATATAAGTCTAGTAGGTAACAAATCTTTAAGGACTACAGCTTTGGCAGAAATGGATGTTACTAACTAAGTACGCCAGACCTTTTTCCAGGGTTGAAAGAATGAGAGTTACTCTTGTGTCAGTATTTTAATCCTGTTTCTACAGCATGCTGGGTGTTCACTGTTTTTCCTTCCTTTTCCTATTTCAGGGACCCCCAGGACCACGTGGACCCCCTGGGCCACCAGTATGTATCCGTGACTTGAGAGCATGTGAGAAGTCTGCCGTCATGCAAGGGAGACGTTCGAATAGAGCATGGTTCTGTTAACCTGCTGCCACATGTAGATCAGCTGCAACCATGGCTTTAAACCTCTTGCTGTTATCTTGACATTCAGAAACAAAGAATGGGAATTGCCTGTGTACATGACTGCTGACACCCTGTGTTACGCTTTAGGGTGGCTAAAACTGTCTCAGGAAGTTATAATGTGAAAAAAAACCTTTACTAGTCCAGTAAGAGAGCACAACAATTCAGGCGGTGTAATGAACAAATGTGTATTGTTCTTAATAATAATACCAAGGACGGAAACTTTCAAATTGCAGCCATAGTGGGTTTACAGACTTCCGATACAGCACACCTTGTGGTCATTGGTGGTACTACTGTAATTTCCTGTTTTGTTTATTGTAATTTTTGTTTATTTTAGGGCCTTCCAGGAATTTCACTAACACTTGTAAGTTAAAATCCACTCTTGTCAAGTTTCAACTTAGAGTTAAAGCAAAGTTTTTATCTCCACTGTTTAAACTAATTTATGGGACAGCCCAATGACATTACTTGTATTATTACATTATTATAAATATTGTTTTTATTAGCTATTTGGAGCAGTACATTCCAAAACAAAATGACAGTTGACCCTAAACAAAACCATGTTCCAAAGCCCCACTTTTAACACAAATAATTTTGCTGGAAGTAGCAAATTATATTTATAACTAAATTTATTATTTTATTTTATTTTTATTTTAGAAAAACGAAGCTCTTGGTGCTGCTCTGCAGGTTTTTATTGACTCAAACACAGCACTCAGGACAGAGGTAATATACTTTTCAAAGAATTCTTTATTATTAAGATCCTGTATATTAAAAATGACACCTGTTTTTACCTTTTTTCAGGGCTTGTTTTTGTAATCATTTTGATGTGCGTTTTGTAAAATGCCCCTTTCTTTTCCAGAACTATCCGAACTTAGACCTTCCAATGCTGGACGAGGGAACAGAGATCTTTAAGACCCTGCACTACCTCAGTAACCTGATCCACAGCATCAAAAACCCTCTGGGAACCCAACTCCATCCCGCACGCATCTGCAGAGACCTCAAGGATTGTGAACAGAGAATGAACGATGGTGAGAACACAGAGTGTACTTTTGTGTAGAAAGGTTGTCCTAAAAAAATTGAGCTGTAATTGTAATGTTCAACCACTAGATGGCACTGTGTAATAATCACAATCAAATTAGAATCATTCAAACCCAAGTACACAGGTTTGATTATTTTCATCAGTGATATTATTAGCGCTTGGTTGTGTTTTGTTTTGTTTTTATTATTAATACTGTAGTTTTTACAATTTTCTCGTGCAATGCATTTCTAATTCAGAAACGCATTTAAGGGTTTTTCATTCTTACCAAATGTAGAGAGTTAATGTATTTTCTTAAGGTAACCCTCCCTCTCTTGTGACTTCATTTTTTAGGCACTTATTGGATTGACCCAAATCTTGGCTGCTCCTCGGATACCATTGAGGTGACATGTAACTTTACCAATGGAGGGCAGACATGCCTCAAACCTGTCTCTGTTTCCAAGGTAAACTGTTCAAGTAAAAAAAAAAAAAAAAAAAAAACAAACAACGTTTCAAACAGAGAAAATTGCTTAGAAGCACAATTAAAATATCATAATAAAACATATCCAAATATATTAATAAAAAAAACAGTAGTATAATAGCTGCCAGCTATGTATTATCCTATGATGTGGTCTTTCCTGCAGATAACTGAACTTGATTTTTTATTTTTATTTTTTTTTAAGCATCAAATTATAGGTTGATAATCCTGCAGTATATTTTATATGGTATGCCGAGAATTTATTTCAACTTTGTTGTAACATTTTTGTTACAAAAAGTATATACATTATATGCCGATGGTAAATATGAAATGATTTATTTATATAGATAGATAGATGGATGGATGTGGTGCATTGGGTTAATTCACTACACTGTGCCAAATTGTTTCAGATTATTAAAACCTTTTTTTCTTTTTTTTTCCTGATAGTTGGAGTTTGCTGTGGGCCGTGTTCAAGTTAATTTTCTCCACCTGTTAAGCTCGGAAGCTGTGCAGCATATAATCATCCACTGTCTGAACGTTCCCGTCTGGAAATATGGGAACTCTGACACACCTGCAAAAGATGCTGTCAAATTCAAGTCATGGAATGGCCAAACGATTGAGGCGGGAGGGCAGAATCTACCAGACGTCATCGAAGACGATTGCCGGGTATGAAACTCCCTTAGATTAAACTTTCTGATAATCACCTTGTATCTCACAGAACTCTATACTGTGTTGTATTTTATAATGAAATAAAAGGTGTAACTAATTATAATATGTTGTCATTTCCATCTGATACAAATACACGTCAGAAGGCTGTATCACATCAATATCAGGGTCCTGTATATATTGTAACCGCACAGCTCCAAACTGAAGATATTTCATATATGTGTGTGCAGTCCTGTAGAAGTGTACAGTATGCATTATAACCACCATTTATGAACAGCTTGAAATATTTTCTAACTGTCAAATTTTCACTAGAAGGCAGTCAAGTTTACAGATCATCAATTCAGATTTTACATTGAAATTGTCTTTAAAAAGAAGAGTGCATTTACAAGATTTGGCCACCAAGTTGCACTGTGGTTGCCTTTCAATTCTAAGATGACCACCAACAACATTACATATGAGATACGTCTGCCTATTGGTAGGTATTTTCTGAGCTCTCTATACCAGAGCTGCCGATAGGCCCCTTCCTGGGGTGACTCCCTCAGTCCCGCCTACCGAGGAATGAAAACCTCCATTCCACGGAAGCCATGTCTCTTTTTGCCTTTCAAGACGGTAAAGTAAGACTCTCTGTGTTGGTAACTGAGTGTTTTTTGAAAAAAGAGCTCGAGTCTACTGCAGTTCCCTTGCCTTTCAGGCTGAAAGCTGGCTTGCTGCTTTCACGGAATCAGGGACTCCTGATCCAGCTTTTTTCCGTCTCTATCTTTACTCATCGGCCTGCACGTGCTCGCGATAGGGCAGACTCCACTGCGTCGCTGTACGTCTATAAGTGGAAGTATTTTCAGAATTGGTGTCTGACTAGAAGTCATGACCCAGTTTCTTGCCTCATGCCAGTTATCTTGCAGTTTCTGCAAGAACTGCTTGATGCTGGTAGGTCACCTTCCACATTGAAGGTGTATTTAGTGGCTAACTCTGCGTGCCATGGCCTCGTAGATTAGGTATCTCTGGGTGCGCTTTTTTTCTTGCTACCCAGTTTTTCAAAGGCGTTTGGCAGTTATGCCGTCCCAGGAGGACCATTCTCCCTGAATGGAGCCTTGATGTTGTACTGGAGGCTCTCACGAAAGCCCCGTTTGAGCACATACACTCCATAGACTTGGCTATCACCTCCGCAAAGCGGGTCAGTGAGCTGCAGGCGCTGTCGATGCACAGCTCCTGTGTGCGTATTTGGGACGATGGCAGCAGGGTGTCACTACATACAAACCCTGCTTTCCTCCCCAAGGTGATTACGGCCTTCCATATGAATCAGTCTGTGGAACTGGAGTCTTTCCATAGATAGCTCAGAAAATACCTACCAATATGCAGGCATAATCCCCATTTGTAATGTTGTTGGTGGTCGTCTTCTCTTTCAGGGAACCAGGGTTACAGTAAGTAACCGAACGTTCCTATGCATACCTGGAGAGCGCCACACTAAAAGCTTTTTAAATCCAAATTTATTACAGTAAATAGAAACAGATATAGAATAATCCCTGGTTTGGTTGCTGAATTTTATTCTTGGTCAGTGATGAAACTAAATAATCTCAAATCACTTCCTCTTAACCGTTTTTCATGCATGAAATATTGAAAATAGCTGGAAAAAAGTTTTCCACACACACACACAGATAGTGCTCCCCTGCTATAAGGCTTTCGGTTATAATGCGCCTTCCATTTGCGTCTTCCATATGTTCCCATGCAAAGATAAGTTTTTTTTTTTTCTGTATCCATTACCATATGAGGTCACCATGCATGAAAGTGTAAACATTGCTTATAGTTTTACTACTAAATGGGATGTATACATGTGACACAGTACCACTCAGTGGCTAAATGTTGTAACTGTGCAGTTGTCTGATTTGTTTAATTTTTCTAGATTAAAGATGGACGTTGGCATCAGACACATTTTGTGTTTCGCACCCAGGACCCAAAGCTGCTTCCTATTGTAGACGTACTTAACCTGCCACCAACGAAGCCCGGAATACATTACCACCTCGAAGTTGGACCTGTATGTTTCCTATAAACTTATGCTTTGATCGCACACCACGTCACATCTTTTTCAGCTTGGGTCTTTTTAACAGGACAGTTTTCTCAAGACCAGAGTGGATTAATCACTTCCAACCAGTTTTCAGAATGAGTCTGTTTTAAAGCATGAGTGAACTGCAAGAGCTGCAAAAGGGTTAGTGGAATAGGATGACAGAAACATGGGGAAGCTGTCGAAGAACTAGGGGATATACAATGTCTTCTTGGACAAGTGAAACTACAGTGATGCGGTTCTGGGCTTTGAAAGAATGTTTTATTTTTGGGCAAAGTGTGGTGGATATCCGACCTCGACATCTGCCAAAGAGTCATTCTGGGACAAAAATATTAACTTATTCTTTTTACATATCTGTTGAAAATCGATACCAAAAGTTTTTTTTTGTTTGTTTTAAGTCTTCCTTTTTGTAATTTTGTAAGTTAAATATCTTTATGTAAACAAATCATTTGAAAGTGCAATAGAAGAGAGATTTTTAAAAAATCATCTTTTTTGTGCATTACCTAATTTTTTAGACAATTCAGGGGTTCCTTTCAAAGAAATATTTATAAATATGTGCATATTTGGATGCATCCAAAAGTAGAATCCATGATTTTCTTGTACTAATGCCCAGTCATTGCACCCACAGATCATTCTAATAACAGATCATTCTAATAGCAGGCTTTGGCCAAGTAGGTTTTGAATTTGCCTGGCTGCTTATTTAATTAAACGAATTCCCAATTTTATCATTAGTATTCCTGAATTTAGAAATTCTTGATATAAAGATTAATTATTGAAAAGAAATTCATATTAGGAGTGACTCCTAAGAGGGTCTTTCTAATAGTCTGTCTACCTCCCATCTCTTAATATATGGTGCTCCACTTCTCGTTAAACATATTTAATAAAAACATTACCTGGTGCTCTGTTATAACCAGATTTCTGTGTGGAGCTTTGTGTCTGTTAAATCAGCAGTGCTGTCACACTATTCAGCTATAACTGCGTTTAACTTAAGTGCCTTTCAATTAAGGGAATATTTTTATAAACTTTAAAAAGTGTAGAAAAAAAAACAGGTCTTAATGTGATGTGTTCCATTGATGCCGCAAAACCTTGTACTTAAAATCTACATGGAATTTTAAAATAACTTTTTAAAAAATATATATTTTCAGCTCTTTTGTACAAAACCCTCAATTGCTGTAATTAATATTGAAAAAAAAAAAAGAAAAAAAAAACTTTAGTGAAGATTTAGTTTTTAATAGTAAGCTTTTGTTTGTTTTGGGAAAAAAAAAAGTGTATAATTGTGCAAGCTTTGTTGTATACAGTTGGATCCCTTCCTGCTAATTTAATGTTATTTAAATGTTTTTTTGAAAACGTGGTTATGTTAACCTGTTAAGGTTTTCTTTGTTTAGGTAAAAGCAAAAAACAAACCAAAAAAAAAAAAAAAGGGTTTTTTTGCTTCAGCACCCACCAGGTTTTGAAGTTACTTACAGAATTTAACTTGCTATGTGTAAATTTGGTGCTTAAATGGAAAAAAAAAGTCTGTGTTTTTTCTATTAATAAGAACTGTACTATACCAGAAATGCTTTCTATGCTTCTGCATTGTCATCGTGTTAACAAAAAGAACGCTATGAAGAATATGTGAAAAGTTCTCTTTTTATCAATTTCATCTGTTCAAGAAACATATACTTAAATAATGATCAAAATACCTCACATTTAAACATACAAATCTGGTACCATTCGTTTTTTAATTATTAGAATTCTGTCTGGTTTAAGAGATAACGGCCAAAACCAGTTCTTTAGCAAACAATGCCTTGTTCAATAAGCACAGCGCTCTTCATTGTTCTTAATTTCCTGTATCTCTCATTTCTTCTGCTATACACAGTCTCCAGTAATTTCCATTGTCTTGCATTAACAATTTTCAGATGTTCAATAAATATTTGAAACGAACTGGGCTTTAATGTTTAAAATTCATTCCATAAACTGTAATCAAGCACTTAATGCCGTTTTACATTTTCTGTTTTACCATTTCCATATTCTTTTCTCATTTGCTTGACATGTTTAGAATCCATACAGCTGCTTTTCTTATTAAAGCACTTTTTTTTCAATCTGGTTTTATACCTTGCTAAAGCCCGGGGTGAGGGGTATTTACTGTACTAAGAGCATTTGAAAGAGCTGAATATTTGTGGTACACAAGTCTCATTCCAGTGGAGAGAGCTACATGCTGTGTATAGATGTTTTTCATGTGTTTATTGTTTTAGAGTTCAGTTTTATAATTTTGTTGAGACGTTTACCTGTTATCAAACACATACATTGTTATACACTATATGTTAGTGTGTGTGTACAGTGCAAGACATTTCCAAAGACACATTAATGTTTTACACTTGTAGTCTTATACAGACAAAAGTTGCAGTATTTAATTTAACCAGATTGTATTTGAGGGCTTCTCAGTGAGAGAGAGACATAAATGAACTGGCTTGTTAAGGGAGGAAATTACCTGTTTGCTTGCCTTGAGAGTGCAGGTTTTGGGTAGTGGAAACGCAGCTCTTGTACCTTCAAGAGTCCATTTGGCCCACAGTGCATTGCTGTGGGGCTATATGTATGTTAATACCAAAGTCAGCTGAACTGTCAACATTGTGTCTATTTTATGCCAACAGAAATTCAAGCTTTTAGCTATAATTTCTGCTTAGCACAGCTTCACATATAGCCACTACGGTAAGCCATCTCCTCCAGTAAACCCCACAGATTTATTTATATGCCAATGGCAGTGAATTTGAATAAGCAGCCACACATGTTTGTTCCAGCTGGTCAGCTCTATCAGTGTATTTGCACTTACCCCAGGAAAGCAGCAAGACTTCCAAACATTTAACAATAAAAGCCTTTAATATCCCCTTTAGACACATTTGTCAAGGAATTGCATACTTGTAATTTACTTTCTGAAAACTAAGCAGAAATAAATCTGTGAATTGGGGATTCTTCCGCTGCATTTTTTTAATGAAAGTACAATACAAACTAGATGTGGTTGTAATCTCATGTACCAATACTGTCCCCTAGTGGCAGATTACATCAGCGTTCCTGCTCTTCTTATCTGGGACACATTGCATGGCGCCCCCCATCCACTGGTAAGTTCACTCCTGTGATGAAGGAAGCTGCGTCAGAAGACAGGAAGGCAATTGCTTAAGCAACTTCATCCACTTCCCCGGGTCTTCCAAGTGCATGAGTCTCTTTGCATTTCTCTAGAAACTGGAATTCAAACAAATCATCAAGTCAAACTTATTTCTACACATGTATTGCAGTCTGCCCTATCAAAGGTATTTTAATCTGTTAATATCATAATACAGAGACTTGCACCCTGTTCCCGGCAATTATGCAATTATAGTAAGTAAGGTTATAGATGACACCATATTATGTAATTCTGTTTCCTTTTACTCTTCATGTTGCATGTCCCTTAAACTAGGATATTTTATGGAGAAACAGTTTCAACAGAAAGTGAGCGTGCAAGTCAGATATATTGATATTAAACTGGAGAATCATAATTAAAAAAGCTTGTTGTTTCTTTGACTGTGGATTACAATAAGTTGTTGTTTCAATTTTTATACTATTATTGGTGAAATTTCACTGGGCTGTTCTGGAAAATTGCCTGTATCATACATTCAATATAGAGTGGGCAATTTGCCTGTAGTTTGCCCACACTGGAATATAGGCCAGTCCTACAAAAAGCTGTTCAAATGCAGTGTGGAAAGGGCCTGTTTTGTTGGGGCATAAATGCACAGAGCTAATGCTGATATTCGTTCTCTATGACAAATGACCAAAGCAGAAATATAAACATAAAAAAAGTAAAATCTGATCATTGGGCTGTACCTTGGCATATTGTTCTTCATCAAGACCAGCCCGCTTGTGCACTTCAGTGATGATTACACCAGGACAGGAGGGGAATTAAACTGGCATTCTGAAATGAGCTTAAACTACCTGCACACTAATAAAATGGGAAGGAGATGCGAACCACTGCTCCAAAATTTCTAAAACAACTGGATTTTCTCAAGATATCTGGCTAACATAACTGTCAATCACAGGATGAAACTTTACATTTTCCAAAACTTCACAACTATAGTTTTTACTTAAATTCTTATGAAACAATAAACCAGGGCTTCTCAAACTCGGTCCTGGGGACCCCCTGTGGCTGCTGGTTTTCATTCCAACCAAGCTCTCAACTACTTAACTATACCCTTAATTGATATGATAATTTGCTTAATTAGACCTTTTACTTGTTTTCAGCTCTTAAACAGTTGCAGATTTCAAGTTAGCTGTAACATTTTATAAGTAACTTGAATTGCAACTGCTTAAGAGCTGAAAACAAGTAAAAAAAGGTCTAATTAAGCAAATGATCAGTTCAGTTAATGGTCTACTTAAGTAATCGAGAGTTTGGTTGGAATGAAAACCCGCAGACACAGGGGGTCCCCAGAACTGAGTTTGAGAAGCCCTTTAATAATACATATTTAACTTACCAAACAGAATTCACACGCACCTGTTTAGAAGCCAGTTCTGAAAGAAGACATTAAACATTAACTGTAGATATTGAGGTTCTTTGTTTAGTTTTTTCCAACCATAAACTAATAAAACTGATCTAGAACATACCCAGATACGCCTCCTGGTTTACAAAGCAGAGACACGTACACGCGAACTCCATGTTAACCTGAATCTTTAACTAACATCTCTTCACGAATGTCTTACCTAAAGCAGTACATCTTGTGAACTGGTCAATTGCAGATTTTGACATACAATAGGCCAGCACTCCAGGAAACTATAGTGTAAACACATACAAAGGTGATTAGTCCAAACTATAGAAAACCAGTGATGACAACGCAATGGGATAAAAACTGTTCATGTTATAAAATAACTAAAAAATAAACCAGTGCAAATTGCATTTTGGTGTTAAGATATTGACAAATTTTGCTGGCCATTTTGCGAAATATGGCAGTGTGGTTGCCTTATAAAAACAAAGTTCTAAAAGGAGATTACTTGTGTTGGTACTTACAGATCTTTGCCCATTTACACTGGAGACATTCACAATGCAGCCTTTGCTGTTTACCAGGTGTGGCACAGCAAGGTGGGTGAGATGGTAAACAGACCTTGAAGAAAAAAAAAAGAAAAAGAAATCCTAATAACTTGAAATTGGCACCCATTTCAGTTCATTTTACTCCAATACAATCAACTTTGGAGGGCAAAGTTATGTAAATCCTTATAAGTTTTAAATACAGTTCAAACAGTGGAATGAATCAAATAAACTATGATTTGTTATTAAATTATTTATAGTTTTCTTTTACCATTCACAATTACACTTCAGAAACAGAAATCCAGTTGTTTTATTTGTTGTGTAAAAGAGGACACATGCACTGGTATGACATTTCAATGAGGTCACTCTAATGGCACTGTTAGCTGTTAATACAAAATTACTAAAAAACAGGAACAGCAAAGACTATGATACATTTCAGCAGTTTTTAAATAACTGCAGTTACAGTATCTAATGGTCCTATAGGTGCAGTTAAAATGTAATCCTAGACATTGATATTACAGAGCTAGCATACAACATGCCATCCTGACTCCAGAGCCCAGCCTTATGATGAACCCACATAAATGTTCAATCTGTGTTATTTACAATCCCCCTCATTGAATGTATAAAGACACTATTGGCAAAGGCATTGTCAATGTGCTAAGTGTTTAAGTCCAGTAACCCCAAACCTCTATCAGCAGTGCTCATGGAAACGCATGGATCCCCAGGTCTTGGGAACATTGCTTTGTCAGGTATCAGGGATGTTCTGGAGGAAATACTTCTGTATGTGTTTCAGCCCCTCACTTTGGGAACCACTGTCTAAAACCTGTTTAAGAAAATGACGGTTATATTTTACCTAACATTAGTGTTCATTACTCTGTCATACTGTTCCATATCAGTCGTCTCAATGCTTCCCATGACGAGGATTCCAGCACTGTTTATGAGCACATCCAGTCTTCCATAGTGATCTACAGTCTTCTCAATGGTCTTCTTAGCAGTGTCTTCATCCATCAGGTCACCAGGTACCAGCAGTGGCTAATGGAGATCACAACAAGAACGCTATTGGAAGATCCACTGTTATGAAACATACCTAGAGAACATTACTAGAAGTTAATGTATGAATTATTACAAAGACACTCAGATACAACACCTCACTTTGTCCAGCAACCTTGCACTGTTTGGCAGTCTTTGTTAAGTTTTCCATGTCTCGCCCATTAAGTGCCAGCTTAGCACCCAACTTGGCAAACAAAATGCTTGTCGAAGCCCCTATTCCTGAGCTGGCGCCAGTGACAAGCGCAACTTTTCCATTGAGAGAGGAGACCTGTGAAATTCAAACAGAAATAGCATGTCCAGTGAGAAACCAGTGTTCACAAACAGACTCAATCCCGACTTTGGAAAGCAAGACCCTTTCAGGGGTGTGCCATTGTTGACGTGTTACCGTTTGTAAAGTGGAAGGCTTCCAGTTACATTTAGCTGTTTTTCTGAGTCATGCTTATCATATTTGTGTTTGCAATGCAAACAGCCTTCACCACGGGATCAAACCCGTTTGTGGCAGGCTGGTTTCAGTACTGCCTGGTCAAGGGTCATATGTCTATCACTGACCGGTTTGGGCAATGGAGCACTATTATTATTATTATTATTATTATTATTATTATTATTATTATTATTATTATTACTGTATTTGTTTCTTAGCAGACGTCCTTATCCAGGGTGACTTTAGTTGTTACAAAGTACCACAATACAAAGTATTATATTACAAATAATAGCAGTTATAGAATACAATAAAATCAGTAGTAGGAGCAAATTCAAATGAGAAAATAAAAAAAATACAGTAATTAATTACGTTTGAGAGCGATTAAGACTAAGAGCAGTTACACTTTAAAAAAAGCTGGTTGTAAGAGTAAATTCCATTAAGAGCACGTAGTCAGTACAATAAATCTGTAAGAACGAGTGCAACTACAAAAAGCAGGAATACGGTTACCTGAATACAGTCAAGTGCATTTTTTCTTTTTTTACAGCACACAACATGTAGTGAACAATTCAAAGTGTAAACATTTGCGACATTATGTGTGAAGCTGCTGGAAGCAATGAACAGCAAATCCCGCTGGTTTGTATGACACTCGCTATAACACACTGCACTGCACTTCCATCGAAAGTTAATTTTGTCAGTGTCAGAATCATATGGACAAATCTGAACAGTTCAACTTGGACATTTAAAAGAACTTGCGCATTTGCATACGTTACCTTAAACGGTGCTGCTTCTGCTGCCATGTCCAGTTATAATCGTGAAGAACCTGAGCCCGACTCGTTTGTGACAGTACTTTAATTACAGAAAGAGAAATGCTACTTACATTCAGCCATGATGTGATTAGCAAGGGTGTGTGTCTCCGCCCTTACTAAGGCGTTGAAACCTCTCAAATACCGTATTAATACTAATAAAAGCCCATTCTAAACTCATTTCTTGCTCACTGTACTTTAGGTAAAACAGATTAAATCGTTTTATATCACATTGCTTAATATCACATCCGGTTTATTATCACGATTTTTCAAAAACCACTCGCCGTGCAGAGTGGGTTCTTTGACAAATTACCTGTTAATATCATCTCGCAAACCCGCTTATTGTCACGTTGTCAAATGCTGCGTGGACTTTACCAAGTAACCACAGGCTATATTAATTTCCAGCGCAACAACCAATAATCCTCTCGGCTTTTGTGTGCAGCCTGTCAAATGCTGAGTGGGCGGTCTTAACGGGGCACAGTTCAGTTACAAAACACCAACGTCACCACATTTCTTTTCACCATAGTTTGTACAAATGCAAAACTAAATTTTTTAAAAATTTAAAAAAATTCAAACACCAAGTGCAACCCCTAATTGATAGCTCTCATCAGCCGACAATTCATGTCTTTTTTTAGATAATGACACAAACTGTTTCGTTCCAGTTAATGATACAAAACATGTTGGTGCTGTAGTAAACTGTATGCATCTCATAAATGTACAGAACGACTACATGTACAATATTAAAACGCTGCTCTAACTCAGCGTTAGTTTCTTTTTATTTTTTTCAGGCACTCTTGTACAGAAATGACGAAATCAAGGTTTAAAGAAATCAAGCATTACAAAAAAGTTTATTTAGCACAAAACCTGCAAATTTAATCTTTTTTTTTTTTAATCAGATACAAGTAAATAGCATTTGTATTGAGGTTATCAAAAACTGCAATAATAATAATAAGACATTACACAGTTAAGCAAGTGAGATGCTTCTTACTGTTTCTCTCACCTGTACAGACAGTTTTGCCTAGTCTGAATGAACTAACCCAAAGATCTCTTGTTTCAACTTGGGTTTAACAAGCTATACAGGTTTGTGATATTATATAGGGAGTAACTCGATGGCATTAGCTGGGACATGTACTTAAAGAGCCTATAACTTAACGCCCTCTTCTATTTGGAACCTCCACTGCTTGAATAGATTGTTTCTATTTGATATTTTAGGATGCAGAAGCATTTTATTCCTCCAGTCAACTGATTTTCTATTACAACGTGGTCATGTAACAGGCTGGAGCAGGGCACAGAATTAAATACATTTAAACAAACATGTTCATTGTTATACTACATGATACTGAATATTGTGAGATACTGAACATATTATCCAAAAGACATTTTCTCTTCTGGAAAGGATCCTTTGTAGTAACCTTAATAAAGAGCAATCCCTGGTGTTTTTCGTAGATGTTTCCTTGACAGTAAAAGCATTGCACAGCGGTTTCTAAAGCACCCACTGGAAGACGCTAGGCTGCGAATGGGTTAGCATGCATAGTGACATCCTTAATGCGAACTTCATTCAACGGACGGAATGTCTTTTCATTGACTGGAAGCTTCTCTAACTCATCTAACGTTTCCAATCCATCTATCACCCTACAAAAAAAAAAAAAAAAAAAAAAAGAGCATCACATTATAGATCAGCATCACCCTCTACAGAACACCTACAGCTTTACAAAGGCACGGCTGGAAAACAGTGCAATACAGCTGCAATACGCATTTGCAGATATTGAATGATTTCACCGATCTTCTTTGCTCCTAGAGCTCAAATAATAAGGCAATGTTTGCAAAAGGAATGTTATGATGTAAGGGAAATGGTATATCAGATTGAAGTTTGCTGTACTCAATTTTCTGTTGGACATCCACCTCTTTTAAGCATTTCAGTTGAATTTGTTCTGTGTTACTTCTTGATTATTGCTCTGATTATGGATTTTGGTATTCTATATTTCTTTCTACTGCGCTGTAGCAATATCCTTTGTTGTAGTTTGCTACAAGTGCTTTTTCTAACGTGAATCCAACTCCTTTGTCTTGACCATCATCTGCTGTGTTGCCAAAATGTTCTTCTGGCTGTTGACTTTATAATTCAGCTTAATTACCGTGTAATGGTTTTTAATCAATGAATATATATATATATATATATATATATATATATATATATATATATATATATATATATATATATATACAGACTTAAAAATAAATAATTATTAAATAACAAATGTTTGAAATCTCTAACATTATATTAATTTTATCTTTAATAAAGATTGTTTGTTAAACTGTTAGCAATTGTGTGTTTTAGTTTTTGTCAAATTAGTGGCTACTGTGCACTAAATGCTTGTATGTAACATGTTTTCTTGAATTCTTATATTAAGTGTGCCACTACTTTTGTCTGCGACTGTATATTAAGTCAGTAGTACTTTAAGTGATCTCTGAGGTGACATCAGATTTATTAATAAAACTGCCAGAATTGTTCATTTTTCTTGTACGAAACTCTTGATTAAACCTGATCCACAGAATCCTAGAATACAGTTTTGTACTGCCAATTTGAAGTCAATATCTCAAAGCTTTGGGTCTTTATCATCCAGAAACCAAAATATTGAAGTTAAAAGATCCTACTACACTGAAAATTTGAAGCCAGCATCTCACAGGCATGTTTAATAATTTCTTCTGAGACTTACTTTCCAAATATTGTGTATTTCATGTCAAGATGAGGCTGTTTGCCATACGTGATGAAAAACTGAGAAGCGTTGGTATTTGGGCCGTTGTTTGCCATGGACACCACTCCTCTGACATTATGCTGAAATAAATTATAGCATGCACATCTGTTAGTTAGGCCTATCACAGTCAGTAATCATAAGAGACAAAGGTTCACATAACGTTGTTAATGTCTTTCAAGCTACATTTTTATTGTAATATTAATATCTCAAACAATAAAACACAGATCATGTAGGGTAAATTACCCAAATTCTAGGTATGTCTGAAAGATAAATCTCACATTACACCCACTTTAGTAATCTTTGGGGTGATCACAAATATTAGTCATAGTTGTTCACCCTACACACATCAGTTCTAGACTTAGCTGTATTAAATTAAACAAGTGATAACTATTTGTATACAATATATGCCTAGCACACAAATGTTATATAATGGCCTGTGTTTAATGTAATGAAAACCAAACATACAGCACTTGTGTCTCTAAAAATATGTAAACCGCAAAGAGGATCCTATTTTAATAACTAAAGCTTGTTTTTCTGTTAGTATGTAAAAGAATAACTTAACCTAAGTTTCTGAGGTAAGATATTATGAAATACAGGTTAACTAGAAATAAATACTTACCTTAAGATGTTCACTATATTCATCTTCAAATTTCCGTCCCCAAATGCTGGTTCCACCTTTCCCAGTACCTTTGCAAGAAAGTTAGGGGCTTGATAAATACATTTAGAAACTTAAACCCATCTGACTGTAAATACAGCGTGTCAGTGAAGCCTGTCCCCCGCTACAGCAGCGAATACTAAATTACATTTACCTGTGGGATCGCCTGTCTGTACCATAAATCCTTTGATGTTCCGGTGGAAAATGCAGCCATTGTAGAATCCACTGGCACAGAGTGCTAGAAAATTCTGGAAATTAAAACACAACTAATTAGTAAGCCAGTATACCGGAACACAATTTTCACAAGATGTGACTGCAATCACCGAATTGCTGGGTTTACTCACCTCACATGCTTTTGGCGTTCGTTCACAGAAAAGTTCGATTTTAATATCTCCCAAATCTGAGTGCAACGTCACTGCCTAATTGAAAGAAAAGTATAAGGGAAAATGTGTTTCTTGCACTGAGGTTTGTCATTTAAAAAAGTATTAATGGCACAGTAGTTTTCTCAATACGTTACTATACAATAATCATTTCATTTTAAAACTTAAAAAAAATGTCATACATATGTCAATCTATACAGTACGATAAACATTACAATGTATATACTTACAAATTTGAAAAAACTTCATTTACATTTACTGTGGTATAACCGACACTAGTTTCTAAACGCGGAGGACTAGTAAATACGCAGTTCCACGCTTCTCAACAATACTAAGACACGTACATTATCATGTTAGAAAGGATATTAAACACGTAACGTTTAGAAATAATGCAATTACCATTCTGGAAACGAAATATCCAAATATCCAGACCAGGTGCCGTGGCTGTTACACCTAAATAATTCCTACCCAACACCACAGACAAAACAGGCAAGTGTTCCGTTGTAGAGAAATGTAAATAGACCTACATACATAAATAAAATAGCATAAAGCAGTTTTGTTTGAATCATTGTACCATTTACTAACATAAACATACAATTTAGACAATTAGGTGCGATATAATGCTGTAATGCTGGGTTAAACGCAATACACACCGTGTATTATGGGAATTTAGAGCACATTTCCATGCAACAGGTCGCGCTGTGTCACTTAACCATCCGCAGCATAGTAATCAAAGGGGTAAAATCTTCATTTTCTATCCAGGATACTTTTACTCGCACCAGTAAAGGAATAGTATACTGCATTGGTTGCGCGAAGTGTAACAAACTGAACAAAGGAGAAACAATACGTCGTTTAGCTGATCGCTTCGTGGAACATCTCTGTATAACACAACATCACGCCATACGACATCGCAATTTGTTGGATAAATCACTGCTTGGGACACATGCAGTCAGGATGCAAAAATAACGCTGATTGATTTTCAAACTGCCACTTTGGAATTCGCATTCTATTCTGTCTGAAATCATCATGTCATCATCCTCCAGAACTTTCCCTTTGAAACAACGTGTTTATAATAAAAAACAGCACGTCTACCGCACTGATTTTTTTCATCTAACTGAAGGAGGACTGTAGTCCGAAACGTGCTGATATCACTGGACACGTTTTACGTGCCAACATTGCATTTATCTTGAAATGCTCATTAAAATATACAAAATATACAACAACAAAGTGATAATAAAGGTGCACAAAGTACAACATACACCCCCAGCCCTTCCTTCCAACTCAGCGGCCCGCACCGGCCGTGACGTAGAGGGAGTCTAAAATGGCGGCAGTAACGACCGCTTTGAATTTCAGCTCAGCGGATAAAGTTTAAAATAACCCTCGAACCGAGGAGTGTTAATTACACCGGGATATGCACACGGAGTAGACTTATTAAGGACGTATCAATCATGGACTCTGTTGTAGGGGAAGACCCGACCCTACCTCTTGATTTCAATAGCAGGTATGCACTGTTAGCGATGTGTGTGTGTGTGTCAGTTAAATTTACATCATTTTAAAATTTCAAACTTTTAAATTACAAAGCGTCAGATAAGGTTGCCACCGGGCGTTCAAATGTTCTTTGCTTTTTTCTTTGTGTTCTTCTACGTGTTAGTTTAAAAAACATTTTTGGTGCTTGGTGTCTTGTTATGTGTCATTTACCCTGTAGTTTTTTATTATTATTATTATTATTATTATGTACGACATACGTCACGTTTTTGTAGTTAATACAGTCGTAGTGATGCAATTTGCTAGTAGAGTCAAGCAAAGCAAAAGACAAAACAACTTCAAGACCTGAGTTATTGTAACTAACATAAATACAAATGCATTGAGATGTATGTACCGCGGTATTTTGTTCAAATAATTGGCATGTTTCCAATAGGTATGCATAAGTGGGCAGGGAAGTGAACGGTATCGTGGCTATGCTGATGATGGCATCGAAGAAAATACAGTCGAGAGCTCTGTGTTACTTATAAATAAGTCACAATTTAAGAACTTTAAATTATTCGAGAAGTATGCAGGCGATGAGACCTAACAAGTTAAATGATAAAGCACTGCCAGTCGGACTTGTTTTTATTTGCCAGTATTGTTGTTACAAGCCCTGGTGGTGTATGGTTTGACAAAACGATTTGGGGAACTTCAGAGGCCAGTACATTTACCCAGTTTGTGTTGCAGCAAGCATACATTGTGTCTTGTCAACGCACCATGTTACAAAATACCTTCTCCTGTCATGTGTCGTTTTTAGATGCACTGCTGTGCGGAAAGCGGAAACTACCAAGCTTAATTAAGGAAAGTACCTCGTGAATATATAGTCCTTGGTGTTTAGTACGTGTTGCAATATCATTGTATTTGGTTGTTAATTGCAATAAGAGAATTGCTTGTACCAGTACTTAATAAAATCAAATTATATCAGTGTTTTGGCTAGTCTTTCTCAATAGCTTGACTGTTTTTCAGAAGCAGCTGTAATGTGTTGTAATATATGAAGTCATTTTACCAGATAATATAGGTTTCATTTCATGTTCAACAAAGACTAAAGCCTCGTCATTTTGACCAGGTCACCAAGGTGAAAACTGATAATGTTGCTGATGCTGTAACTGATAGGGTGGGTGTTATTACTTGCTGCTGTAACCTGATGCTTTGATTCTAGTGGTGCAGTGTGGTTATACCGGTGGTGTTTGGAATTAATTAAGTCTTTACATGGCACCAAACCTGTTAAATTATTTAAAGCGGTAATATGACCTAATTCTGCTCAATTCTAAACTATCCTTGTTGGTCTGTACTAGTATTCCGTAATTTAGCTTTGATTAGCTGAGACAAAAGCGTTCTTGCTACTACAGCATGTGATGGGCTTATTTGATCTCTGGATGCTTGGTCTATAGCTTTAAGAAAGCAAAACCTAAATAACAAAAGGGGAATAACAGTTTGGAGGAAATCCCTCCAGTAGGAAAATAAGTATTAATAGCACAGTATGTTTTTGGAAAGCAGGGGTAATTTAAGCATGGAACGTAACAGAAGTACAGTAATTACCATTATATTTTTGGCCTTAAGTGTCAGCTTCCACAGTACCACACATTACGTTTATAGATAACCTTAAGTTCAACTTTTAGTGCCCCAGTTTGAAAACTGGTTTAACTCGAATTCTCAAATGTTTAACATTTGCCTAATTAAACCTTACATGTTTAACTCAGCACTAGCATGTTCAAGGATTACAAATGGGATTTCATTTATATTAAGGGTGTACCATCCATACACCAGATTTTGTTTTAGTTCCAGGCACTCCTGTAGCGGTCTTTGGGTTTTTAACTGTACAAGCTTACAAAAAAAGTTAAAAAAAAAAAAAAAAAAAAAAAAAAAAAAAGATTACAACATTTCCTGGGTGATCATCATTTTTCCCCCAATCCCAAACTTCAAAGATTCATACTGTTCAAATAAAACCTATGGCCCTAGAGAGCTAGGAGTTTAAATTAAGGGCTTTTTCATGGAATATTTGCTTTAGAAAATAGTATAGATGGACAGCGTGAAGTTACTTTCTCAGATCTTTAGGAAATAGGAATGCAAACAAACTTGACGGTTAAGTATTTTTCTGGTAAAGCAGAGACTAAACTGTGTAAGACGTTAACTGCTGTAGTATTTAAGTGAAAGACATGTGTTTTGTGGTACTTTAAAATGTTACCTTGTGCTTGGAGACGTATTGGAGTATTATTGTGCATTAGCAAACTTCCTAAATTAAATTGACACTATTATAATTAGGGAGTCTGTTTTTCGGTTTTTATTAATTTCATTTTTCAGTACAGTACTTGTAGCTGTTTCAAGTTATATGTAAATCGTTTTTGTTCGGGGCTTTCGCTTTTTATATACTGTATGAATATTGTTTTCAGTTACTTTTGTTTTTTTTCCTGTCACAATATAGTAACTCGACAGTACTTGCATACTTTTTCAGTTGTACCTTATTTCCTTTGCTGCCTTCCACAATCAAATCCTTATGGTCACGAACATATAAATACTCTCTATCGAACTGGAATATAAATCTTGCAAGCAAGAACGCTCCTCTGTTTCTTGTAATCTTGTTTTATATCTCGCAAGCATGTTACAATCCCCCCAATAGAAATGTAGGAATGTGCTGCCACTCAGTAGTTTGGGTGGGTTTAAGTATTCATAACGAATCAATGCGAGATACAAGTCAGGAAGGAAGGACATTGCACAACTGCACTGCACAAATTTTTTTTGCCTGTGTTTTTAATTATCAAAAAAACGGACAAAAAATTAATAGAAAAAGTGCTCCTTTTCCACAAGTTCGGTTGTACGTAACTCATGGTGAATGAATTGAGTAACCATTTCTAGTGTTTGTACATTGTTTATTGGATAACCAATTTCATTTTCTTTTTAAAGGGAGTTGTTTCATTTATATAGATTTAAAACTGAAAATCAGAAGCCCTAATTATAGTGTAAGAGGTGCTGAAACATGAAGAACCAGCACAACTCATTACACCACAATGAACAGCAATCCTTAGCCACCTGCCAGAACTATGGCAGGGGTCTGATTTTCTCTGTAAAGCCTAAAGCATGTTGACTCCCCGATAGCTATTCCAATGACATTGTCTTTGTCTGAGGCACAGAAAATGGACTCCAAAGCATTTTTTCCCTGCAAATACTCAATCCCACTCCAGGAAAAGTAATTAGTTTGTAACAGTGGGCCAGATTTACTTTAGTCTTTAACTCCTACTTTTTAAGGAAAAAAAGCACCTTCATTTTACAGAACTACACTAGGACCAAACAACTTTGTCATATTATTCAAAGCCTTTAAAAAGTTGTTTGCTTCTCACTTTTACATGGAATTCTTTAAAGAAAAAAAAAGACAACCGATACTATAGCTGACAAATTTATTTAAAAAAATCTGTAGATGTATGTTTTTCAAACTCTGTCGTTTTTATTTCATCATCATAAAATGACAATTTTTTGCAGCAGGTAACCTTTCTGTACTACAGCAACAGAACAGTGCAATATCTAACATTCTTCTCCAAATAGGTCAAACCTGCATAGCAGAGACAATCATAGGAAGTTATCAAGCAATTCACTACAGAAGCTGCCAGCACACGACATGTTTTGATTGGCTGAAACATATCTTAATACAGCAGTGATGCGCCTTCCAAATATTGAGTTGTTGAACTATATCACAGCATGATATGTGGCCGGTTATCTACAGTAATGATGTTGCTAGCTGAATATTATTATTACTGGGGTATTTGTATAATTGTTTTAGGTGAGCTCTTCATTACTACAGTAGATCAAACATTTCAAACAGAAATAACCCAGGTTAACATAACTGTTTTTTTTATTACAATCAGATTCCTATTTTAGTATTTATTTATTTGTTTGTTTGTTTAAGTACTGTAAATCATTATTTTTGAAAATAAATCTTTCTTTTGAAATTGTAAATTTCTATGAATAAACTGCAGTATAATGGCTGTAGAGAACCTAAGAACCCCTTACATCACTGCTTAGTTAAGTTGAATTTGTGGATTTTTATACGTATTATTTCAGAGACTTTTTATTTATTGTATGCCAAATATATATCATTTTAAATGCTGCTGTTGTTGAGGGGTCATTTCGGATCTGCGTTTACTGATGGATCCATATTTTCCAAGACCTCAAATTGCCGCCTTATGCGAACAAGATATAATCATTGCAATGCAATGGTTTTGAAAATTATACAAGTCTGTTTGCTGTCCTTTCAGTTCCAACATGTCCAGGATCCCCGATATGGCAGGTGTTGGAGGCAGCAGTTACTCCCAGGATTATGTGGCAGGTATGGTAACAAAAAAAAGTTTTGATGGGGAGAAAAAAAAAAGAAAAACTGTAATTGCACCATTTTTTGTTTTGTTGTTGCTGTATACATTGTGTAGTGTTCCTTTGCAGTTTAAGATTGAGAATAGAGTAAATGTACTTTAGGTTCAGTATTTTAATTTAATTTAAATTAAAAAAAAAAAACATTGAATTGCATAATTGTGTACATTTTCTTTTTTTTTTTTGCATTGATTTTTAAATGTATATATCTTTAATACTCAAGAGCTTATTTTCTATTGATATTAATGTGGCAACTTTTAACTTGTGTGAATGATTTTGTCTGTTGGCTCACTTCCAAGGAAGGACTGTGCCAGGCAAGAAACATCTGTAGTAAGATGGTGTTTAAATAAACAAAGAAGTAATTGTTCAGAACTATCAGTGCAATTGTAATTGCGTCCAAAGCAAAGTTGTTTATGTGTTTTAGATGTGGTGATAGTCACATGAGCAACTGGTCTTGAAAGTTTTATGGTTTAGGTTAAAAAAACAGGATCAATCTTTTTTACCAAACATGATTGAAATCTAAACTTTAGTCTGGCCTATTATAAATGTGCAAATATGTATTTATTATATATCAGTGCATTGATTAGCCGGTCTTGTGCTTTGACTGTTTGCTAAATAAAATAATGCTTTTCATTTTTAGTGCCTAGCTATTTACCTGGGGAAAAAACATCTCCAACCAAAGCACGGGCGATGAGAGAATATGAAAATGTAAGTACTTTTGGGTTTTTTACAGTACCTGTTTCACTCTTAGCTTGCTGTGTTCATTAAATTGCATTGCTGTTGTTTTATCTTAGTCATCTTGGTGACCTTTTAAAGCTGAAGTTTAAAGCCTCAATATGGCTTGACTTTATCATGTCAAGATGTGATGAATGAAACAGAAAATTATATACAAAGTCTGTCTAAACAACAAGAATGCCTTAGTTAAGGTAATTTTGACCTTTCATACTCAGAAATTCATCTCAAGTTATATTTTGCTTGACTTATTTTAATGCACATACTGTATACCAATACAAAATGTTGACGGCTTTTCCAGGACACATTTTAAAATGGCACGTTTGAGTTAATTAAGTTCTTATTAGAGTATGTGCATTTAATGACACAGTTGACTAATTAGCTGTTTGTCAGATGTGCTTGTGCTGAATTTAGTTTGCCTTGTCCTTGAAAAGATTGAATGATGTTTTGAAATGTCCCTGGCCATTAGGCATATAGGAATGACAAATTAGAATCCGTTCCATTGGCTGTTCCTTCTCTACCCGGGTGATTCTGTGTTGATAAAATCTGTTTATATTTAGTTTAGTTTGCTGTGTAATGAAATATGACCCAGCGTATAGTGTTATCCTTAGTTGCATACAACAGGGGGCTTTCATTATAAGAACTCTCTAATTAATTGGAATTGTGCTGTAAAAAGCCGTCTCGGTGCTTTATGTAATCAGTCACTGTTGTGGATCTGTTACATTAAGAAATGTTCATACAGATTACAATGGCCTCCAGATTCCTGAATGCAGACTGGCATTTTGCCATTAAAAACACTATTCAATACTAATGACCGTGTTTTCAGCCAGCTGACTCTCTTTTTTTAGGAGTTTTTTTTTTAATTATTATTATTATTATTATTATTGGAATTTTTATTTTAATTTAATTTTTTATATATTAGTATTTTAAGTAGTTGGACGTGCTTACATTTCCTGATTGAGGGAGGGAAAAGTTTGGCAAGCTAAAACTGCTTTAAATTAAACTATTACCTTAGCAGCTGCAATTTCTAGCCACCCTTTAATTCTGTTGAAGATCTTTTTGGTTCTTTTGTTTGTATTTTATACTCCATAGACAACACCTAGTTAAAACTCACTCAATTTGTCTAGTTTCTACATCCTGTAAAAATGCAACAGTATTTGCATATGCCAAATCAACTTGAAGAGCAAAAAGATTATCTACACTGTAAAGGGGGGGGGGGCAGTAATAATATCAATACAACCAATAAGAGGTAGGGACATTCGTTTCAAAACACTCCATTAATAGACATAATAAAGAAACTAACTACTTAAGGTGGGTAAAGCTTTAGAGCATGAACTTCTATGCACAAAGCAGAGAAAATGGATTGAGCTACAGCTATAAACATGCAAATAACAACCCCCCCTTAAAGAAAATACTAAACCTCCTTGTATGAGCATTAAACATTTTATATAAAGTGCTGTTATACATGAGTACAGCAGCTTCTCATTTGAATGTCAGACAGCTTGTGTACAGTCTGTTTACTTTCGATTCCCCCACGTTGCCTGGTTGCAGAATGGAAAATGTAAGCAGTAAATTAATCTCAGTGACTGAGGTCTTGGCTAACATTCTTTTAGTTAGCTGGCTAGGCTACAAGACCACATGCTTATCTTAATCATGGATTTGTGCAAAATTCACAATAAAATGTAAAGGGAACCAATGAAAGTACCATTCATATTCAGAACTGAATGTGGTTTTATAATGCCGCATTGCTAAAAACAGTGATCTCAATACAAGCAATACATTCTGTAGTGTAACTCATTGGCAAATGGAAACTGGTTCCAAAAGACAGTTATTTCAAAATGGATGTTCCTGAATTAAATAAAATGTTAATCATTTTAAACCACACTTTGTGGGTCTGGTGCAGTATCCTCTTCACATTCACTGATGCATGCAATAATGCTTTGGGGGATTTTTGTTGTGGAAACATAGCTGCTGGCTATAACATTAAAAGAACTGTCTTTATGTAGAGATGGCTCTATTACAATTTCTACTTTTGTCCACTGAAAGCAAATCACTGACCTGAAGAAGGAAAATTTCAACCTGAAGCTTCGCATCTACTTCCTGGAGGAGAGGATGCAACAGAAGTTTGATGATGCCAGTGAGGATATCTATAAAACTGTGAGTTAATAATGCACACAGTACTTTTATCCAAACATACACTTCTACCGTATAGGAACACAGGACGTAAAATAGAACTGTTACAGACTCTTCTTAGCTTCTTCACATTCTTGAACAGTTCCACAAATATCAAACTTTGTACTTCTTTTTTTATGAGTGAAACAATCCTGTGTTAAAGCTTTGTAAATAAGGCCCATTATTTGTATGTTAACCTTTTGTTATTGTATTATAGTGGTACTGTATGCTATAGTTCATCTTTTTCTCACATAGTCCAACATATTAAATTACTTGAATCTTAAAACAGCAAGCATGGACCCCTGTTATTTTTGCTTGTTTTACAGTAATGTAAATTAAGTGTAGTCGCAAAATAAATAGACATGTCCATGGATATCCAACTGTAGCAAACCTTAACTAAAAGAGTATCAATCGGACCGTTGTCAGCAGGAATTCATCAGGTATCTTGTGTAAAGTCAAACTGAATATTAATACCAATGTGGATCGTAATCACCGTAGTCCTTCGAATTTAAGACACCCTCAAATGTAATACGCAGCTCAAATTTCCAACCCTCAATTTGAGGAAAAAACTAAACGTAGTTTAAAAATGCATTTACGAAGACACAAGCCTCAGTTATGCATCGAAGAAAACGACGTATAGAGGCAGTTTGCAGCCATCTGCTGTCACACACAGCTTACAGTTATGTGCTGCTTCTCATTTCCAGTCGTGATTTCTCTCACCTATTTTTCTCCCTTTTTGTGAACTGTGGTATTTCTTGCCATGTCGTAACATACGGGGGTCTGATCAGCATTTCCAAGCTGGTAGTGTTTGTTAGAACTGAGCCTATAATGAAATGCTGAAATTGTAAAAGCTTCTGTTAGAATTTCTCAGGAAACTTTTAAATCAAATTTAAAAACGTATCTGTTTGGGTTGGCTTATTATCGAGCTGGATTGCTTGGCCGTTGGCTTCTTTTTTATTTTTTGGTTTTACTGTGAAGTGCCCAGGGATACTTTGCATGAAGAGCTGTACATCAAAGTAAGTTGTGTTGTATTGCATTCTTTGAAAATGGCTGCATGCATGTTATGGATGATTCAAGATCAGGCAGTGACATTTTTGTTAATCTTTTCTCGGCAGTCAGTCAAGTTGCTGTTTGTCTACTCGGGCAGTCATGTCTTTTGTTGGTGATTTTTAATACACGCATCATTATACTGTACATGAATTTAAGACACAGGCCATTTTTGAGATTTAAATTGGTTTAAAAAGTGTGTCTTGGAAGGAATACAGTATATCCTGTCTTGTCTGACTTTTTCTTTTAAATGAGCTAAAATAAATTTGACTGGCATGTAACTTCTAGTAATAATTTCCATGCAGAACATTGAACTGAAGGTCGAGGTGGAAAGTCTGAAGCGTGATTTGCAAGAGAAGCAAGAACTGCTTATTAAAGCCTCGTAAGTTATTTTATTGTGTATTGTAATTTATGTCATATTTCTTAAGGTATTATACAAGTCAATTTTTTTTTTTCATTGTGCACAGCAAAGTATACAGCTCTTAAGTTATTTGACATTTTGAAACATAAAATATCTGTACAGCATGAAAGTACACAAATCCAACAAGTGTTATTTTTCTTTATCAAACCATTGAGTTGCTGGTTTACAATTAATTTGAGATATATTCTGTTAATTCGTGTTAATGTGGAACTTCCTGTGGTTGTAGTGCTTGCATGTATATAACAGTAATACAATGTACGTGCTTTACCACAATACTGGAGAAGTCATAATCTATGGATATACAAGGAGTCTGTCTGTCTCACACAACCGATTGCATAGTCTTCTGTGCCTAAGTTTCCAGTGTTGGAAGTTAGAATAAATGATTATCTTGTAACAGAAAAGCTGTTGAGAGCCTTGCTGGAAACAACAGTGGTGAGCTTCATCGTATGAAAGAAAGATCGAAGAGAGAGTTGGAGCAAATGAAGGAGATTTTTGACAAGAAGGTTGAAGAACTGGAAGAGGTATCAACTTGCATTTAAGTGTTAAGACTTTGTTTTATGTTTTAAGATTGTAGTGAACAGAATAATTTCATAAATCTTATCTGTTGTGCACTTCACTTATATAGGTCTCAGATGTGCAGTTTTGAAAGTAGGTGATAGCTGGTACAACGATAAGTTAAACACATCTCTGTTTGCAAGACATGCATTTAGCTGGTGTTCCTTGGTCATTTCACCTAAAGGGTATTACCAGATATTCTGTTTTGAAAATGAAAATACACGTTTGCTATAACATCTGTTTATTTCAAACCTGGCCTTTAGAGACACAGTATGTAGCTAATGCAAGTGCAAAACAGGTCAGATTTATGGAATTATTTTGTTAGCTACAATTACTTTAAGTAATTTTAACTGCGGATGAGGCATTGCTATGGTGGATCAAGTTGTCATATGTGAAAACCAGGTGACAATTTGACTTTAATTGTGTCCAATTCAAATAAAGCCATGTTGAACTGTATATAATTCCTGCAGAGCAACACTTGGTGATATAGCACCCATGTGGTGTGGTAACTAACTTATTAGCTATTAAGATAACGAAAGCCACGTCACATACACGAACTACGTGTAGCTCACCATGAGAATTGTATGTTGTTTTTTTACAGCAAATTATAATAACTTTCTACAAAGCAAACCAAATGAATTTACATATACTCATGGTATCAGTAGAATAGCTGATTCCAGGCTATTGGGTACGATATTGATCTGATTGATCCCGTCATCACTGGCATACCCCTGCTCAATGCTTTGCATGTCATGTTGTTGGGTATTTGCTTCACTTTTAGTATTAGATAAATAAATAGTGGACCTAATTGCCTGGAGTCTTTTTAAATTTGGTTGGAATAGCTACAAGAAGTCCCAGTGTAGAAAACCCCAATGAATGATTTTTGTTCTTTTGCTGTCAATAGAATCTTAAAGCTGCCCAGGATGACGTAGAGAAAATGGCTGACATTGCAGAGCAAGAAAAACTAAGGAATATGGAGATGGAAAAACAGCTGCTATCTATTACTGTTTCAAATCCGAATGTAACGGTTCCTGGTATAGATATAAAAGAGCGCTTGAAGGAAAAGGACAAGTATGTTGTCTGTTTTGTGTTGCCTTTTCAATGTGAGTGAATTTCGCTGCCTTATGACAAACTTTACATAAGGAAATGGTGTTCAACTTCTTCAGTCAGTGTACCCCACAGTGTTTCTTAAAAACAATAAAGGATTGTACTAAAAACACATTTTGTTAAATATTTACATCAAAAATATTGAATTGTGAATGTGTAGTACAGTAGTACAGCATTGTGTGTGCCCTGGTTTTTATTGCATTACTTTTACAATGTTTTAATTGTCAGATTAGAATGCATTTTGTGTCTGTGATTGATTTGAAGTGCATGAGACTTCAGTCCTCTTCCTTGGCCAGCAAAATCCCAGGATCTCAATCCTTTTGAGGTTCTCTGATTCGTTATTGCAGCAAAGTTGGTGTACAATTAGTAATGCTTGTTAACATTGTAAAAAGAAAGCACAGAATGATCGTTACAAATAATCGTGATTGTCACTGTAGTAAGATTTAATAATATTCATGCATCTGTTTTATTTATTTTAGTATTATTGAACAACTGAGTTATTCATTGAAAAACAAAGGTGCTGTTATTGAACAACTTCAAAATGAAAACGCAAAACTGGAAGACTGTAGCAGTGAACTGTATCCTCTTAGAGAGAAGATCAGTGAACTTACTGAAGCTCTGCATGGAAAGGAAGGAGAAGCAGAGGTAAGAGGTTATAAATGTTTGCTTTTGGATATGCATTTACTAAACATATTAAATAAAAATGATACTACCATTTCCAAGAAAAAAGCACTAGCATTTTCAGTCTGTTGCATCATGCAATGGTGTCAAATTGCCTTTAAAACACTGCAAGCCATATTTCCAAAGAGTTATCTCCAGTCTTACATTTTCTCCTGTTTTTTGAAAGGATAAAAACACCTATTACAAACTAGCATCAGACATCTAGAAGGTCTATTAAGCATTTGTATGGTTTTGTATTTGTATTACTGTTGAATTTTCAGTAGGAGTTAATTAAAAACTGGTGTAATTGCTTTTAAAATGTGGCCCTGCGTGTCTTGATTCAACATGAGAGAGGAGAGGTCTCTAGGAATTGGAGTGCAGCATGCTCCTTTCTTGTCCCCAGAGTTTATCTGCTTGATAGTATATGTGTTCCACTAGTCTTGTTTGCCAATAGAATGATGGTATTCCTTTCAGAAATTGTTCTTTTGCACTTTCTGTAGATTAGTCTGGGAAGTCATGTCATGCTTCATATGCTATATTCTCTCTCTCTCTCTCTCTCTCTCTATTTTGTTCAGGCCCTGAAAAACGAACTGGCAAAGGAAAAGATAAGCTATCAAAGAGAAATTCAGGTATGTGATTTCTAACATAGTTTTTAGTTTTATTTCATATCTGTTTTAGTATGGTTATAGCTGTGGTGGGTCCTGTCCCACCCCCCCTTTATAGGGAATTTTGGATACAGTGGCTATTAAGCTTTGTCAGCACATAATGCATGAATGCATATAATAGAAAGTAAAAACATAGCCTGAGGATGACTATCTAAGTTGTACAAAACACTGCTTTCCAGGTCAGTAATGTTTTAAAAATATAAGGTCAGTGACGGAGTTATCTTTTGAAATAGAATGCTCTTGAAGCATGAGTATAATGAAAGACAAACCGTATCCTGCTTTGAAAGAGAAAATCTATACACCTCAACATTTCAGACAAGTTTATAAATCTTTCAACCTAAGGATCCAATTTCTACTACTCGGGTTGATTAAAGATGATAAGATTTATTCATTCCGTAGGTGACCAGAGTTAAATCCATTTTGCTGCAGCAAATTCTAGTTAGTCCTGCTAATCTTAATCTGTGTAAAATCCCTTGCAGTTTCCAAATGAATTTGCAATGAACTGTAAACATGGAAATACATTCCATAAATATAACCAATATTGAGAAATATGTAAACAATTTTGTGATACTAATTTTAGCTAGGTTTTATATCAAGAATGACATTGAGCCTTGGCAGAAGTAGAATGTGTTTTATAAGGAAACAGATGCATTTTTCTTCATTTTGGTTAATAGAGGAAGTGGTTTTATTCTACATGCGCTGAAGTGCTAAAATACTGCTCTATAATTATTCAACTTGTTTATACAATATGTTAAGCTTTTTTCAATATTATTTCAATTAATATTCACAAAAAAATATTTGAATCTAATAAATATACCTGGCTGCATGCATTTAGCGAATACCTTAGACATCATTTCTGTGCTGATGGATTTAGGTGCTTTTTGTGCTATGTGGTTTTGAGTCTTACTTTTTCTCTGCTTGGATGCTTTATGTGAACAGCTGGCGGTTGCAAAGGCAGACATACTTGTGGCTTAATCTTCATTATTAAATCAGATTTGATTGGAACAACCAAGGTGCCGGCTGGAATAGACCAGCCTGTGTGCTGCCAAACAGATATATACTAGATAAATCCTTAGATCTGTTTTAGAATTCTGCGATTTAAAAGAGAATCCTTTCCTTTATTTAAGGGACCACAAAGGGCTTTTCCAGTTCTCTAGTAAGCATGTGGGTAGATGGCTGTGAAAATCTAGGTGATTTTTTTTCCAGTGACATTTCTCTTTCAATCTGTACACAGAAGACTTGAAGCTGGATTACAGGATTTCTGTCTAGGCTTATTCACTTGTATTTTCTCTCAGTTGCCAATGTTAAAGTTGTTGGCTATTTTTTTTTTTGTGCAAGAAGAAGCCAGTGATCCAGATTTGTAGGCCTTATTTCTGAATAGTTTTGCTGAGAGCTGAAACTGCAACATGAAGGGTCCTTGTCGAATATGTGGTGGTAAATTCCGAGGGAATCAGTGTCGCTGGATTTTCAGCTCATCCGGTAAAAGGAACTTGCAGGTGATCTTGTCTTACGTCTTGGGGGTCGCAATCTCCCGCGATGGCAAAGGAGAATTCATATGCAGCAAGTGCGTCTTCATGCTGGAGAACGTGGTCAATTATGATGTGATCATCGGTCGCCTACAGGGAGTGTGCAGCTTGAAAGCACAGAAACTTTTGACTGAAAAGCACAACCTAGCTCAGTGCATCAACCATATGTATAATCAGAACAACCCCCTGCCCATCAAAAGCAATGTGGAGTATCTTTATACCGAGAAACCTCCTGTAACATTCAACACTGGTATTCCCGAAGAAGGGACTTTAGCAAAGTTGTTGCAGCCTGGCAAAGGTGTTGCAGCCGCCCCCTCAAGCGAAGGAAACAAAATGAAAAGGTGCCCGAGTTCTGAAACACTTCGAGGACGTGAACCAGCTGGATGCCCTAACCCAAGAAGATCGGGCAGTGGTATCCCGTTGAAGACTCCGTATCTCAAGCCAGTACACAGTCGCACTCAAAGTATGTACTTTAATTTAGTGCAAAGGCTCTGTGTTCTTGGTCTGAAATCGAAAGGAGCTGACGGATTTGATAACTTTTCAGAGCTGCCGGCTAGATCTTCTTTCATCAGTTCTCCCTCAGTCTGTGATGCCATCAAACTACTAAAGAACATTCAGTGTAAGCCTCTGTTAATATTGCCAGAAAGTAAGATCCCTGTGCTTTTAAAGTATGCCCAGAGACGTCCAGCATCGGGTAGCAGTTATCTTTATAGCAAGACCCACAATACAGAAAGGATTGATGACTGGAAATTTTTACAGGACCTTGCAGAGGATTTTAATGATGAATATACACCACTGAAAGCTGAGGTAATCTGGTTGTGTAATTTCTGATTTACATACCCTGTTAGGTTTGTTCCTTTGTATTTGTTTAATGGGATTTCCAGATTATATGACACTTGATGAATATGAACAGACGATCATACTGAACTAAGTATTTTAATTCAAACCCCAAAATGTGTTTTTGTTTCTTTTCTCTATGTAATATTCTGTACTATCTGAAAAGTATTTTATTAAAAGTGTGATTTGCCTGAAATGAACTGAAATAATGTTATGTGAAGCAAAGGCAGATCTAAAAGAAAAGGAGAAACACTATAATGCCTGAGGACAATGTGTGGATTGTTGTAACTATGGTTGTTTGGTATCTTGTATTCATCTAGAGCCTGGCTGAAAAACATAAAGAACTGTCCAACCTGGAAGCAACTACCCGACAGTTAACTGGAGAACTGGAGAGCACTAGAATGATGATCGATACTCTGAAAAAGAGATTGGAAGAAGCAGATGAAGACAATAAGGTGAGATTTCAATTAGTAGTAAAGTAACTAAACGCATTTTTTTTTTTTTTAAATCCACATGCACTACAGTTTTACTTTCAGGGGGAAGTAAAGTATTTAACAGTTTCTGTAAAGCAGAATGGTACATCTTCTGATCAATTGGATCAAGTTTGGTGATCTACTTTTTCATAATTCTGTTGCCGCTGTTTTTATATTTACCGTGTTCCACATGTAATATATTTCTTTTCTTTAGAATCTCAACAGAAGGCTTGAAGAAAGGGTCAATGAACTGGCTTTTGAAAAGAAAAACAGTCTGAAGAGAGACAAAACTATCCAAGGCCTTAGTCTTGTGCTCAAGGATAAAGATAAGGAGGTAAGCATTTATTTTAAAAGCTTTGGCAACACCAGAGAATCATGCCAATAAAGCTCATTTGAATTTGAATTTTATAAAGTGTTGTGTACTTTACAGAGCAGTCGTGTTTAACCCTTTGCGATCCATTTATTCAGCGCTTGTCAGGCACGTCAGGTCCAATTTATTTTCACACATGCTGTTTATTTTACACGCGCTGTTTTAATTAATTTTTTTTCAGAGTAAAACAGGTTATAGGACTGCAAAGGGTTAATGTTGTTGCTGTTAATACACTTGCCCTCTTCCTTGTTCTTAATAGATAGAGGAGCTTTGCCATGAAATTGAAGACCGGGACAATGCTTTAGTAAAGGCCAGAGAAGCTGCCCACAAGGCACAAATCCAGAAATACCAGGTACAGTACCAGGGATGCATATGATTGTTGTACTTGACAGTTTTCCATATATCTAGTTTAGTTTATTCAGTTGTAATGAAACTTGATAAGTAATTTTGAGTATCAGAATCTGAGCAGACACCTGCTCATCTGTCTGTCACACTAATCGTAACAGGAGATGTATGTCACTGATGTACTTAATTAGAAATTACAGTTTGATTTTCTCCCAGTTACACCAGCGAAATGTCTCCTGCTGTCCACTTCTTAGGGTGCTGAGGAGCATCAGAGTCTCCTGACAGAGAAGGAAGCTGAGCTGGCAAAGCTGCTTTCAGACCATCACGCCAACACAATGGAGAACCAGAAGCTACAGAGAGCCCTTGGCCGAAGGGTGCAGGAACTAAGTGACCTTAATCAAACCAAAGAGCAGCTGGAGAAAGAACTGGAAGACATGCAGGAGCTGAAGAACAAAGGGGATAAGGATGTTAATGTTAGTATGAGCTGGACTGTATTGTGTGTGGGGTTATGAATTAGAAACATATTGTCATATTGTCCGCTGAATGGGAGGCTTTTTTCTGGGAATGGAATTGTACTGGAGGTGTGTCTACGTATGTATGTAAAATGTTCTGGTTTACGTAATCCAGAAAACTGCTTTCACTGTTGCGATGGCATTATCTATGGTTATTGATAGTATACGAATCTGGGGATATAAGTTGTCTTTCCGGCTGTTTTTTTGTTCATATATCACATTTTTATTTTTATTTTCACATGCGAGTTATGTTATAAAACCTAAAATGCAGCACCCTGCTTCCCTCGTGTGGAGTCTAAAGGTAAACTCTGGATTCCACTGGACTGGAGGAAGCGTACTTGGTAATGCCAGTTCTCTTGTTGTTTGTTTAACAGGATCTGAGGAACCAGCTGAAAAAGCTGAATGGCGAGATGGCAGAGAAAGAGCATTCCTTGGAGCAGCAGTACCAAGCGCTGTTGAGCGAGAGCAAGCAGAAAGTACAGAGCCAAGAAATCACTATCAAGCGCCTGACCAGCAGTCTAAATGAAAAGGATCAGCTGCTCCAGGTGAACAAGTGCAGCTATCCTAGTAACTGCTTTTAAAAAACAAAATCCTTTTTTAGGATTCATAATTGCATTTTTGTGATTTATAGTATGACAGTGATGAAGCATTTTATTGAGTTAAAATCAGATTGCTTGACACAAGCCTTGATGCAGTCTTATCTGCATTGAATGAGAATATCTTTGACTGCTTGTCTAGTTTTGATTACATTATGCAGGGCGCTTTGTTAGTTAATTTTACATGTAGTGAATGTATAGCATAGTGACTTACTTGCTTATAAAATAATATCCTTGGACATACATTATATTTCCTTATATCATTTTTAGGAATATTTGAACCTGGCTAAAGGTGCTGATCAAGAGAGGAATCGCAGCCCTGACGGGAGGGATGCCATGCTGGCTAAGTTACGGGAACGTCTGAAAGAGAAAGAAAAAGCGCTAGAGGTATTCCATTTTTCTTAACATTATACTTCTTTCAGTGTTGAGATCACTGATTGTAACTCCTTAAGTTACAAGATGTACATGTCTAGTCTGTCTCTGTTCTGTGCTCAGTGCACATCTGCATTGTTTTTTTTTTTTTAAGCAGACTTTATTTGCTCAGTGTTAACCTGGTATCTGGGAGCAGAAATGTAATGTTAAAATTATAGAAACCCTTAAATATACTACATGTATGTACTATATTTTACTGTACAAGAGTCTTTCAGTGATTCACAGTTCTCAATTTTTTTATTTATTTTTTAATAAGTCAAGTAGAGCAATAACAATAAATACTTTATACAACTGGATTTTATTGGATACCCTGGAAATGGTGTACAGGATAGGATCTTTCCACTTTTTGTAGTTAAGAAGTATTTTACTTGTCTCTTTGTGTAGCAAGCTATTGATGAGAAATTTGCTGCCATTGAGGAAAAGGACAATGAAATCAGACAGCTGCAGCTGTCTTTACGAGAGAAGGAGCGCGATCTTGAAAGACTGAACAACCTTCTTTCTCATAATGAGGAGACTATTAATGTAGGTTGAACTATTTTTACAATGGTTTAGAATGTTTCTGCCAATAAAGGTGCACGCTTCCGAAACATTTGTCTCATAAGACATTCTTTCTTGTTGCTTAGCTTTTCAGCACATTTTTCCTGCCACAATGCTATGATTTGACTTCCTGTGTTGCGTGTAAAAAGACCCTTCCTGAGTCTATGCTTATGTTTTGCTTTCTCTAGGAAACCAAGGGCACACTTGGGGTCTTATTAATTGTAGCATAAGAAGCAAGTAGAGAGAAAACTGAGTATAAAAAATATATATTTTGAAAATAGTTACTGGAACTAGGTACTGAATATTTGTATGCAAACAAGAGGTAAATATTTGGTTATTATATATCAAGTACACTGTTCCAAGTTTAATAAAAGTTGTAGATTTTGCACTGTATTGCTCATGCTATAAAGAATGAATTGTACTTTTGTGTTAAATTGTTTTCCTGTTGAGTTGATTAAACAGCTGCAGTATCTCTTGTATTAGAGCTTTGACGGTGTGATCAAAGAAAAAGATACAGAGCTGCAACACCTGGTGAATTCTTGTAAAAACCTTCAGAGGGCTAAGCAGGAACTGGAAGACAACTTGGCACGTGCACTGCGAGAGAAGGATGCTATTATATCTCAGCTGCAACAATCGCTTGCTAACAAGAGCAAAGACTTGGAGGTAAAACAAGTTAGGAGAAGCAGTGGCCTAAATGAATGGCATCTAATGTCTTTCACCTCTGGGACATTGGATTCCCATCCGGAGCAGGTGAAAGGAGTGGTCTCGGCCAAGCCCTCAGTATATACTGTACCTCGCAGAAACTACTTGTCAGTCTCTGATTGAAAAGTTCAATTGTGTTCAATTCAAGAGGCATTCACAATAAATCTTACCTTGGCTAATGTTTTTCTTCTGGGGCGAGGAGGCAGTTTGGCCTCTGTGAAGAATTCTTTATTCATTAAACCATGAATTGATGAGAAAATTATGAAAGTGTTTCCTAAAACAATGATCTTGCTCTTGAATTTCAGAGCTTCATTATAATGTAAACATTTTTAGTTTTCTGCTTGTTTTGGGGTAGACTATTACTACAGTTTAATATCATATGGGATTTATAAGATTTATATATATATGATCATTGGATTCATTGACAGTTCATATGCTCTAAATAATCAATTGCAACAAAACCACAAGAAAATATTTTTTTTAAATAAATGCATTTAGGACCTGACAGTAACTCAGTTGTCAACATTGTTTTCTTTTTATGGTGATTTTTGGTTCTTGTTCTTTATCTTTCAGGAAATGGCAAACACATTGCTAAACCAGACTCAGAGCAACGTGCGGGACCTTACTGAACAGTTGAGACAACGGTTAAAACTAACCGAGACCATGTTGGCAGAGGCTTATAAAGACAAAGAGCGACTGGTATCTGAAAATCAAAATGCGGTTGAAGGACTTCTGGCCACTGTCGGCAGCAAAGATCAACTTCTAAAGGTGAAGGGACGTTTTTTAAATTAATTTTATATTGCATGTTTTTTAAGGATTTGGTAGAGCTCTCAGAAACATGTATAACCTCCAAGTATATTTGGTAAAACAGAGTGTAATGATCTGCAAGGGGCAAAATGTTGCAGGGGGACAAGTTAATGCTTAGATTCAAGTATACTAGATGTACTTGGAGATTAGACATGATATTGACAGCTCTATTGAGGCCACCTGGGTGCTTTAAACTTCTGGGTATTGAAGTCACCAGGATGTGATGACTGAAAGAAAAAAAATATATACAAAGTGAATCTCAACACAAAGAATGCATTAGTTAAGATAACTGACATTTCCACAGCCACTGATTAGCTGTTAGCTGCTGCAACAGTATGCCACTGTAAAGGATTTGATTGAACAGGTAACTTTACGCTGTCTTGGTGTACAATGCCATTGCTGTAAAAATTATTATTATTCGTAAATAATATTTTGCCTCTGTGTCTTCTAGGAGTCTGCTGAACATTATAACCGCACCTTGGCAGAACGTAATCTTGAAATCCAGGATCTAAGGAGGCATCTTTCTGAAAAAAAGCATGAAATATCCATCTTGGAAAAACACAGTTCAGTGATAACGCATGAGAAATACATCGAAATTGCAGAGCTCAAAGTGTTGCTTACAGAAAAGGATACCATTATAAACGTAGGTTTTGACATCGATTTGTGGTATTGGTGGCAAACAAAACGGGAGGGTGTAACCAAAAAAAAAAAATACAATTCTACATTTAAAGATCATCTTGTTTATGGTCTCATCCATAATTAGCTGTTAACATTTACATTTGTGTAAAGAAGTTTGCAGCCTTGTATACAGTTGTCACATGCCACCTGTAGTCAATAAACATAACTTCGCCTCAAAAATCAGCAGATCAAAATGACATCCAGATTTCAAACTATTTTGAGAAGGAGAAAACAATAATTTAATTACAGAAAATGCTACAGCAATAAAAAAAATAACAACTATCACCAAAAACTCTCCAAATAATTACAGCTCTTATGTACAGTTGGATGTACATTATTTTGTATATATATAAGAACATAGAATCCCTATCAGAATGGTTTTTAATGGCTTTTTTTCTGATATTTACCCCAGAAACTAGTGGAGAGCGGACAAGAGAGAGATAAATACCTGGCTGAGCTGAAAATGCAGGAAGCTCCCATACCACGGGTGCTAGAGTTGAAGCAGACTATACAGATCCTGCAGGAGCAATTAGAAGAGAAAGAGGGTAAGATTAATTACCAGGAGTTAAACTGTTTGATAGAGACTTGCACGGTAACTCAGGCATTAACATGACATTCATGTTGTTCCTTGTAAAGGTCTAGGTCAACCGAAAGGTCTGGGATTGGTAAGTCATCTAGTGCACAGGTACTGTGTGTTTCCAGCAGTAGAATCTGCTCAAAGCAGGTTAACACTTGTAAAAAAAAAAAAAGCTTGATGCAATTTCTGATCAACAGTACCCCACAGCCACTCAAAATTATTACAAACATTATAAAATTAAGGGGATTTAAAAGGTGCAGTCATTTTGAATGGCAGAATATCATGCATTTTGGTGTGCTATTGTTAAAGCTTTGATGCTTTGGTTAATGGAACACTATATGATTGATTCATTTATTAATTTTTATAGCTGAGTTGACACAGAAGAAGGGTGATGAAAGTGTGGCTAAAATACCCGTCATTAAAAAGAGTGCAGTAACTTTGAAAAAAGAATTGGCACAGAAAACTGATGACCTGAACAAGGCTTTGAAGAAAGAGAATGAGTTGCAGGTAGGTGTTGAAATGCCCTCCTGTAGCTTTTTGTTGACTCTTCCCTATGCTGTCCTAACACCGTATAATTGAGCAAATACAGGGTATATACATGAGATTAGCACACTTACATGTGAGTAGAGTTGAGGAGATAAAAGAAAAGGGAAAATCTATTTGAACTTTTAAACTTCTACAAACTGTTTATTTGAATCTTTATTGAGAAATACCTTTTTCAAGCAGAGGCAGTTGTTAACAGGAGTGTTATGTTACGCCACCTGTTGAAATGACACGAAATATGAAATGTTGGAGCATTTGCATCTTCCATTTGTGTTAATGGGTGCAATTTAATTGTATTTTTTTCCTTTTGCTAAATTGACATCTTTTCTACATTCACTGTTGGTAGAACAATTGTGAAATGTATAAAGTAAATACAGTACTTGAATGTAATGTTGTAATAATTACTTTCTCCCACAGATAGAGGTTGCTGAACTTCGTTCTTTGTTGGCAGATCTGGAAAATCGTCATGAGGCTCAGGCTGCAAATATAGAGTCTCTGACGAAAACCTTGGATGTCAAGGATGAAATCATAAGGGTAGATATATCCTATATGTCTTGGAATCTTACCAAGCAAACTCATGCTACGTGTGATTTGTGCTGGATTTAATCCCAGGCCTTCCAGAGGCCAGTGATTGAGCCAGCCAACTTGTTCTTTCTTACCTTTTTAAGCATCAAATTATTTTTAATATACATATTCTATTAATTGCTTTGAGTATATGGAGTGAGTATTTTGACAGTCTGCACTGTTGCTAGTAGCCAATGTTTGTACAAAAGAGAGAGATTTAGATAGAAACACTAGTGTGTGTGTGCCATCCACAAACGTGGATATCTGTGAAGTAAACCACACTGTTTTTAGTAGTAATGCTGTTTTGGACGGTTCACAATGTAAAATATTTTGTGCAGTAGTTCTGCCCCAGAGCTTACACCTGTTCCATAACGCAATACAGTTCCCCCCCCCCCCACTTCCTTACCCTATCCCTAAATATACAGACAACCAACTGATTTCTATGACACGTTTACATGAGCTGTGCTTTCAATTGCAGGATTTGCATACAAGACTGGGAAAACCGCCTAAACACAGCGGAGTGGAACTGCAGACCCTGAGAGGGGTGGTGACGAGGGAAGGAATACAGAGCCCAGGGATCCCTCAGAGAGAGGAGACAATCATTGGAGGAAACAGCCAGCAGGAGGTATTTTTTATAATGTGCAGTACAGGTACATATAATTAGGGATGTGATTTTTTTTTTTTTTTGTCACAACAAAAAATAGACAATTTCACAGAATGGTCTCGGCTACAAGATTTGAATGTAACATGTGACCTGCTCTGACAAAATCAGTTGCATGTCACCAACACGAAAAGAGAAAAAATGGCGTCCCTGAACAATTTTTGGTTTTTGTGTTATTTTGTTAGTTTGAAATCTAAACTATAACTTGGTAACTCATCATATTACTCTGCTGGTTGCTTAGACATTAATTACGCCTCTTTGTTGCAGTTCCAATTTCATGCTGAGTGGAAATAAATGTCAAAATTCACAGTTTCTATGACCCCCGTGACAAAATCACATCCCTACATATAATGTACTTAATTTACAGGTGTTGCCTGCAGTCAAGCCAATCGCCTCGTTTCATCCACAAACTACTGTCTAGTAGCTTGCAACTTGACCAGTAGGGGTCGCAGAAGTGCAAGCAGGTCAGCTGTCCAGCATTTTCCCTGAGGGCCCCCAGCACAATGGGATTAAAACTAACAGTCAGACATTTTGATTCTGTTCCTTGGACAGAAGCACCTGCCAACTAAATGCTTATGATCAGTCCACTGTTAAAGTGTGTCAGATTGGTTGTTGCACACAAATGTGTGTGCTGTATGTTGTAGTTGTCTTCACCTTGTGGGAAAGATTATCTGCAGAGCACCATTGCTGTGCAGGAAAGGTTATCTTTCTGTGAAGTTATTTATTGTGTTGCTTCCCACTATTTTTTTTTTTTTTCGTGTACACATTAAAACAATACAGGGTGACTTTTTGAAGTTGCTTAACTAATGTAATATATTTTCCTGATCATTGCTAAAAACTTGAATATATTCCCAGGCTTTGCCTGCTCTGCAAACTGTGCTATCCGAATATGAAGCACTCAACACGGCTCTGAAGGCAGAGCAGCAGCTTTACTCCAGCCTTGTAAGGACAGTGAAGGAGCCAGACAGGTAAAAACCAACACAAAGTGATGACAGCTTCCAGACCGTTTGCTGTGTGTTTTAGGACCTGCTTTTTCTGCAGTTTACCATTTTGTTAAGCAACACATGAATTAAAGGGATCATAAAAAAATAGAGACTTGTGTTGTTTTTCTAAGACTTTTTTACTCCTTTAAGGTCACTTGGCTTTACTGACACTGTATTTTTACTGTAAATCACCAAGTCACCTGAAAGAAAGATGTATAGTTGATATAATAGTTAAAAGTAGATCTATTGTAACATACATTCACACGTATATACATATTTATGTATGTATTCTATGTGTTGAATAAGCCTGGTATTTTTCTTTAACAAATTTCTCTACTCTGGTCTGGCACAGTGCACAACGCATCCATAATTTACAGATGGAATTAACTGCAGTTCAGTTACTGAGGCAGCAGTTGGAAGAGGGCATCAGAAGTAATGAAGATCTGCAAAAGAACTTGGAGAAAGAGCTGCAGCGGGCGAAAAGAAAAGAAGGTGCAGTACATGGGGACAAATTGGGTTAGCTTTGAATCTAAACACCAACAAACTATTTTTAAAGTACTAACACTGTACATAATCGGCAATACAAGCACAACCTAAATACAGCTGCATTAAAAATATATATAACACCTTAATGTTTTAAATTCTTAATGGGATTTTGCCAATATTTGTATGTTGGAAGAAAATCAATTTCTTATAAACCAAATGTACATGTTTTCATGTAGATTTTAGCAATTCAAATATCTATATTTTTCAGTGCTCACACTTGGTTTGTTTTGGTCAGCTTTATTTCAAATCAAGTTCTATTTGGTTTGTTGAAAGCTATTTTCCAAACCAAGCTCAGTCCCCTCCAGAGTTGTTTATAATTGAACAAAGGGGTCTCAGTTTGTTTGGAATAGTGCTTCTAAAATCAAATTATAATATTATTTTACTATTTATTTTTAAATTACACTTTATAAAATGGAAAAATGCTTTTCAATTTTAGCATTCTTGCGTGATTCCTATTCAGAAACCCAGTGGGGATTATTAAGATGTGCTGCATTTTATTGTCCTTTTGCAAGTTTGATAAAGCTTACTATTTTAAAAAATACTATTTTTATAATGAATGAAGCATGGTGTAAAAGCAAACAATATTTGAAGAAACCCCTTGTACTTGCAGCTTGGTTCCTACCACGTGTATGTAATGCAGTATTCATAACTTTCTTGTTTACATCTTCATGTTTTGTCACCTGTTTGTTTAGCTCTGCTTTTCATTTCAATTAGAAGTAGCCTTGTTTTGGATAAAAAAAGATATGCTCAGTGTTTTATCTTGTATTAGTAGAATGTTTTCTAGTAAATATTCTCATATTTGTTAACTGAATTTTAAATGAAAAAAAGAACTTGAATGAGCCTCTGATTTGAAGAGGAAACAGCTATGGGAGCAGGCTGTGCTTGGACATCAAACATCTGCTTTCTTGCTTTTCATCATTATTTCTATCCCCATTATTTACAGTGACTTGTACATGTTGTTCGTTCTTGTTTTTTCCTCTGTCCTGTTTCTTTACTTATCACCTGTAAAACTGTCTGTCAAGGGTAAAATAAAAACATTACTCTCTGACTCTTTCACAGCTGATATTTGTATATTTCCATTCCTTTCTGCTTTTCCTAATGAGTTTGTCCTTTGCAAACAGCATGACTAACATTAAATGTCCTCTGTATACTGTAGGTCTTTTAGTATTTGGCACAAAACATCTAGTATTGCATGAATATAAATAAATAAAATGTACAAGCTGTCAATGTTCCTTTGTCAGATGAGAGTGTATGAGAAGAAGCGTCTGACTTCAACAGTATTTGTCAGTAAATTCTGTTTTAACCCACCGATTCCATACACAATACAGTACAAGAGCACAAAAAAGCCAACATCTTACTATCTCCTGCTTGGGATGGATTTCCTCAGTGTATTAGTGGAGTTGTCTGTGTGAGGCTAGTTCATCCAGTTGGAATGAAACGTGATTCCATATCTTTCTAATTCCATGGACAAAGAAACACTGGAGTGCATTCAAGACCAGCAATTGACCGGAGAACTCTCATAGCCTCATTGAGGCTGTTATGAATCAATAACGGTCCATGGCTGATCTTGAATGCATTGTGTGATACTGGTCCTGTCCTGTCCTGTCCTGAAAGTTACTAAGTACTACACAATGGTTTACATTTTAGCCATTTAAATATTATTACAGTAGTAAAATATTAAAATAAACTACAGTTATGAAAATAGTTTATAAATAATACATATATTACTTCGTTACAGGATTTATTAAAAAAAAAAAAAAAAAAAAAAAAAAGCTGCAATTTTATGTAAGAATTTGATTTCCTAATGGTCGAGATGCATTGCTGTCATTTGAGGTTGCTTGGAGCAATGCTTAGCGCTGCAGTCTGTCAAATGAGACTGTTGTAAATCCGTTTCATCTGCTAATCAGTTAATCCATGGAAAGTAGTGTGTGACCTTGTGAGTTGCTAAAAAAAAGATCAAAGAAAAGTAGTTAATTATATACAAAATAATTTAAATCACTAAAATAGCAACAAAAATAACTTGCTAAACCACAACTGCCTTATTGTAGTTCTGTAACAGGTAAAGAACACTTGCAAAGCACCTGATTTTACACTTTCCTTTTTTAGGTTATGTTAAAAAATGCCCTTATATTTAAGTTAAAAATCCCAGTTAAGGCAAATTTAAATATGAAAAATAAAACTTTATCCCCCCCAAGATGTTTACAAAGCACCGTTATACACTAAGTAGTTAAAACACATTATGTAAACTGCCTAATAGTGATATGTTTTTACCATGCTTTGTTCATTACCTAGCATTATATGATTTATATAAGATGCCTAAAAATAATAACTTTGCCATGCTTTGTTCATAATATTAATTCATTACCAGTCATAGTCTTATATTGAGTCACAGATCCATTTTATTTTTCCAGTTTCCATTTCTCAGAATATATTTTGATAAACTTACCATGTTTAGTGTTGATCTCTGTCCACTGGTTAGTTTGTCCCTCCATCTTTAGTGGCACTTCACTATTTCATGTTGTTGCTTCCTGCATTCTATTATCCATGTGTCCTTACATAAACAGTTGTTCGGCCCTTTTAAGATTTTACAGACTTCAGTTAAATCCCCCTCCTATCTACATGTCATTAACAAACTGGGGGGAATGCCACTGCCCCACCACTTGGCTGCCTTTGGAGAAAATGTCCAATTTGCCTTCTAAACATCATACTGCAATGTGCTGTCTAAATAAAAGTACAGTACCTCTTAGCCACATTGTTGTTTTCTGTGTTGCGAAGATAGCTGTGAACAGCAGTTTTCTTGGAAATTTGACATTTTCTCAGAAAACAGTACAAGACATGGGGTTGTCAAATTACTTGGTTGTATTGACCCGTGACATAGCGTACAATTGCATGAATTCTGTAAATTGGTTTTTTGCTGTGCTTGCATAGCCCTAGCCAACCATCAGTTCATTTAAATAATAATAAATGTTTTCAGCTTTCTATGTACTGCATGTATCATAAGAGAACTCTGCCATGTGTCTGTATGCAGTATGGCTTTACAAAAATACAGTAAAAACTTCAGTAAAGTAACCTTAGCCACTTATTAATTGTTCACTTTGTTACAGTATAAGGACCAAAAGTAAAACTAACATTCAGAATTTGTGTAATTTAAACTTGCTAATTGTGTAAAGCAGGAGTTCTCAAACTGGGCGTCGGGGCAGGTTTCAGAGGGCTTGTGAAACGCCACCTCACAAGCAGGCCAGTTAGTTAATTAGTTTCATATTTGCAGTGAGTATTGTGTTGATAGCCCCAGTTAGAAAATGTTTGAGAACCTCTGGTGTAAAGTAAACATGAAGAGTAACAACAAAGCAAATTTAAAAAATCCTGGATAATTTTAGTGCCTGCTATATCTAGACTTATTGTGATTTATTTTAGTGACTGATGCGCAGACAGGCCTGATTGATCCCAGGGAGGTGGAGACTTTGAAACATCAGCTGGAGGATGCTCAGCGCTGGAACACCTCTCTGCAGGCCAGGCTTGGGGAGATCCAGGGCAGGGGAGGGGGAGTAGGAGGCACAAATGACACATGTGAGTCTCTTATTGTACAGTACCTGACATCTTCATGTGGCAGGGACCCTACGTTTTCCAGTTGCAGAAATGTATTTTCTTTTTTATGCACAGTGCATGTGATGTGACAGATGTGATTCTTATAAACGGAGTGCACTGTATTTCAGTTTATATCAACACGTGGATTTCTATAAGAAATGCATTTGCCAGAAAAGATTATTTTGTTTCTCTTATTTACCCTTCCGTATGGTCAATAAATTGCGGTGGAGTCTTTGTAAATTTTCTTAATTTCTCCATGTTTGTTTTCCCTTGAATTTTGATTTCTTGCATATCAACAGGAAATAAAATGTGGCACACTGAAATAGAAAAGGGTGCTTCTTTTTATGGATCGATAAACAGAGACAGACAGACGGATACATAGATACCGAGAGAGGAGACACATTTTAAAAGAAGCCCCTTTTTAATTCTATCTGTCTGTCTCTGTATCTAGATAGATATATTGGATCAAAGTGTCTGCTAAATGACTAAAAAATAAATATACCTCACTATAACGAACCTTTTGTGGTCCAAGCCTTTTGTTCGATATATTAAGGGGTTTGTTGTAGCGAAAGGACAATCAAGGATTGAAGGATAAACTGTTGGAGTAAGTTAATGAGATGAGATTGTTAATAAAAGTAGAATTTATGAATACCTGTCCGTTTCATGTATACAGCATTCTGCCTTTACTTTTATCCTATTCATTAAAGACGCACCACATCTTAATCCTGTATGCAAGAATCCCAAACTGAGTTTTTATTCCAAATCAACCCGACATGAAAAGTTTATAAGATCCTTGAGGAGTTGTTTGTTTGTTTTTTAATCAATTTTGCTTTGCCGCATAAACATAGTGCTTCTTGACAACCTATTTTCATCACAGAGATATGCCTGCGTTACTCCTTTTTTCAAATGATCAATATAGTTTTCAGCTTTGTTGCAACATGAAATGATTTTTGTTCCAGAAGCAAAGTTACACAGTGCATGCTTTTTATTAAGACAAAAGCGTTGACTTCACTGCAGAGGTGGCATATATATATATGTATATATATATTTTTTTTTGCAGCTGACATCTTCAGTTTTACTGGTGACCAGACCTCCTATATGAGTATATATTTGGGAGAGCATGATGAACTAGAGCAGGATATAGAAAATCTTTCCCTACCAGAACTGAGGCGAAAGGTAATTAAGAAAATCTAAAAAATATAAGGAAACAATGTGGCTTTAAGCTATTTAGTAAAATTCTAAATAACAAGATTTGTTTATGTTGTTGCTGTTGTTGTTGTTGTTGTTGTTGTTATTATTATTATTATTATTATTATTATATTATGCATATGTACTGCTGCAGTTTATTTAAAAAAATTGCATTACAGGTCCAAGAACTTTTGGAGTATGTGAAAGAGTTGCAAGCATTCAATAAGGATCTTCAGAACAAAGCTTCATTAACTGAGAACTCAGTCTTGGCTTCTGTGGAGCAAGACAAACAGGATATATTGACATTGTCTTCACAGAATAAGGTAACGGAACAAATTAATAATTAATTTAATGCTCAAAGTTATTGACTGTAATTGAATGATTTTAATGCAATTTTGTTTTATGGTTTAAGTTTCTGAAACCGTTCATTGTTTTTCATTCTTGTATTGCCTCTTTTTGTTTAACAGCAGTGTTTAAGGCATTTTGCATTAAGGACATGCCATTCTGTTTTACTTGGAAATTTTCAATTTATAATTTTCATTCCATCGTTGCTTTTCTTTACAAAGCCATTTGTCATCCTCATTCCATTAATTATAGCTCCTTGAAAAGAAGCTGGCAGATGCTGTGAAAATAAACAAGGCCCTCCATGACCAGCTAAACAGAGAGGGTCAAAAATCTGCTGAGAATGTGGTAAGACTGGAAGATTTTATTGCATGTTGTTCAAGTTTTAAAAGTTCAATTAAGTTTATTAAAGTAAGGTAATGAAGTATTTATTAGTAGGACATAAATTCATATAAAGATGATAAACTAAATAAAATATTAAAAAAATCCATATTGCACACATATAGGTCATATTTTAAAAAAAAATAACATTGCATTAATTATCTTTTATAAGTTTCATATTTATACAGATTATTAGTTATGTATGCATACAGCTAGATTTTCAAGTTCCCCTTTAAGTAAAACAATGTGAAGGAAAGTAGCATTTATGACAAAAGATTAAGTATGAAATAAACTTTTTTTATTTTATTAATATGGTCAAAAAAGTTCTGGCCTGATTCCATTGTCTTTGTCATATGTTTTACCTCTTAGATAAAACCCCAAGTTAAAGATCAAGAGATTCAAACATCTCCACAGAAGGAGAGGATTTCATCCCCCCAGGGGAACAGAGCTGAACATCAAGGTAACAAGAGTTCAGGGATAAAGCCACCAGCGGTATACAGAAAGGAATCCACCTCTGCTTCATCTGATAGCAAAAAGACGAAGCTGGATCTGGAGGATCAGAATGTAGTTGAATCAGAACTCAAAGACACATCTTGCCAGATGGAGACAATTGGAAAAGGGCTTAAAACTGCAGAGAAGAAGCCATGTAAAGATGAAGGAAATAATCAGAATATGGAGATGGAGATAGCGTCTTTAAGATCTCCTTTGACTGAAACTGGATCAGCATCAGTAATTGATCTCAGGTAAGATTAGGCTGTAATATACACTTGAGAAGGGTGCTTCTGATAGAAATGAATGCTAATGACCATGCATCTGCTAATGCAAGGAATTGTCTAAATCTAGTGTCTTGAATGACATTAGGAAAAGTTACATGCATAGCAAGAACGTAGATTATTTAGGTTAATAAACATATACCAACAGTGTCTGCATTTTGACAGCAGGGAAGGGTATTCCAGTGGAGTGGAGCTCTGTAGGTGATCTTAAAATGTGCTTGAATAAGTTTTCATTCTCTCTTTTACAGAAATGAACTTGCCAGGCTGCATAATGAGAATACTAATCTCCAAGGCATTGTGAAAGAAACACAGTCCACAGAGTTCAAAGAAAGCTGTGATGATTCAGGAGATGGAGAAATCAAAAATGATCTAAATAAAGTGGTGGAAAGGTTAAAAGCAGAATTAGTGGATGCCAGAAAAATTATCAAACTCCTAAAGGAACAACTGGAACTTAACTCCTCCATGGACAGTGAAAACAGTTTTAATCCAGACCTGATTGTAAACATGGCTAAAGAAATTGATCGTCTGAAAAAGGAACATGAAGCCTCCACAAAAAGAAGGGTAATCCTGGAGAAAATCCTAAAGGAAATGGAGGCACAGCAGCCAAGGGGTATTGATGAAAGTGACCAGCGAAGAAATTCACAGGAAACATTACAACGGCAAGAAGCAAGGAGATATGCAACACCTGGGTCCACAGTGAGTGTCATCTTTTAGTTTACTCACACCTGTAACACAAATGTCTGATGCAGTGTAATGATGTAGTTTAAGAAGCGATCTACAGAGCTACACTGCTTACATAAAGAATATTCAGTTCCTTCCACTGTTAATGTAGCACAAGGGCTACTGTTGTGTCTGCTTTTGATTCATTATACTACAAGCTAGTGTGATATTGAGTGATATTGATTCCTATTTCTTTGTTTGTGCAGACTGGTGCAAAGTCCCGTCTTCCTGTTCCTGTGAAGTCCTCCAAGGCAGCAGTCAATAATAATACTAACAACGGAGCTAATCGGAACACAGACCTGGACCCACAAGTTGAACAGCTTCAAAGTGCCCTTGAGGAGAAGAACCAAGAGTACAGAGAACTGCAGGAAAGTTTACGCACAGCAGAGTTCACCCTTACACATCAGAAAGTGAACAAAACGGAAGCTACTCAGACCACAGACCCAAGTAGTGACTCGATCCTTTATAAGCGGATAGATCAGCTTCAGAAAGCACTTCAGGAAAAGAATCAACTTAATAAAGAGCTGCAGGAATTGCTATGCAAAGCTGAGTCTGCACTAGCAAGTCAGAATACTGATAGAACAGGTCATCCATATAAAGACCTGAGTCATCAACAGGAAGAGAAGCTTCAGAAAGCCCTTCTGGTAGATCAATTCCAGAAAGGTTTTCAGGAGAAGAATGAGCTTAACAGACAACTTGAGGAAAGGTTATCTGGAGCAGAGGCACGTCTGAATGTGAACAGAACTTCAACTAGTACGAACACAGACCTGGACCTTCACCAGTTGCAGAAAGCTCTTCAGGAGAAGAATCAGATTAACAAAGACTTGTTGGAAAGACTACATGGGGCAGAGTCTATCATAGAACATCTAAATGGTAATAAATGTGTAGCTAATCAGAACGAAGACATGGAACTTCATCAGCAGGTTAACCAACTTCAGAAAGCCCTACGGGAGAAGTGTGAACTTAACAAGAAACTTGAGGAAAGACTATATGAAGCAGAGTCCACCTTGACAGTTCTGAATGCTAACAGAGCTTCAGATAGTACAAACATAGACCTGGACCTTTGCCAGCTGCACAAAGTCCATGAGAAGAATCAAATCAACAAAGACTTGCTGGAAAGGCTACACAAGGCAGAGTCAACCATAGAACATCTGAAATCTAGTAGAGCTGTGGCTATTCAGAATACAGACGTCAATCTTTCTCTGCAGGTAGATCAGCTTCAGAAAGCCATTTTGGAGAAGAAACAACTTTACAAAGAGCTTCAGGAATTTCTACAGACAGCAGAATCTACCCTAGAGGCCCACAATGCTACTGGAACTTCAGCTAGTCCGAATAAAGAACTGGCTCTTCATCAACAGGTAGATCAGCTTCAGAAAGCCATTTTGGAGAAGAAACAACTTTACAAAGAGCTTCAGGAATTTCTACAGACAGCAGAATCTACCCTAGAGGCCCACAATGCTACTGGAACTTCAGCTAGTCCAAATAAAGAACTGGCTCTTCATCAACAGGTAGATCAGCTTCAGAAAGACCTTCAAGAGAATAATTACCTTTACAAAGAGTTACACGAGTTACTGAGCATAGCTCAGTTGACAATTGCATATCAAAATACTAACTGGACTTCCACTGGTCCAAACACAGACTTGGAACTTCATCAGCAGGTAGATCAACTCCATAAAGGTCTTCAGGAGAAAAATGAACTGAACAGTCGACTTCAGGAAAGGCTGTCTAGTGCAGAGGCACGTTTGAACGTGAAGAGAATTTCAGCTAGTACAAACACAGACCTTGATCTTTACTGGTTACAGAAAGCCCTTCAAGAGAAGAATGAACTTAACAAACACCTTGAGGAAAGACTAGGCACTCCAGAGGCAATTCTGAATATGAACAGCAATTCAGCTAGTACGAACACAGACCTGGACCTTCACCAGCTGCAAAAGGTTCTTCATGAGAAGGATCAAATCAACAAAGACTTGCTGGAAAAACTACACAGGGCAGAGTCTACTGTAGAACATCTGAAATCTAGCAGAGCTGTTGCTAACCAGAATACAGACCCAAGTCTTTATCTGCAGACAGATCAGCTTCAGAAAAATATTTTGGAAAAGAAACAACTTTACGAAGAGCTTCAGGAATTACTGCAGACAGCAGAATCTACCCTAGAACGCCAGAATTCTACTGGAACTTCAGCTAGTCCAATTAAAGAACTGGATCTTCATCAACAGGTAGCTCAGCTTCAGAAAGTCCTGCAGGAGAAGAATTACCTTTACAAAGAGTTGCATGAGTTACTGCATGCAGCTCAGTTGACCATTGCATGTTTAAATGCTAACCAAACTTCAGCTGGTCCAAACACAGAGTTGGAATGTCATCAGCAGGTAGAACAGCTCCAGAAAGCTCTGCAAGAGAGGAATGATCTCAACAGACAGCTTGAGGAAAAACTATCCGGAGCAGAGGCACGTCTGAATGTGAAGAGAACTTCAGCTAGTACAAACACTGACTTGGACTTTCACCAGTTGCAGAAAGCCCTTCAGGAGAAGAATCAGATTAACAAAGACTTGCTGGAAAGAGTACACAGAGCAGAGTCTGTCATAGCACATGTAAATAGTAAAAAGGGTGTAGCTAATCTGAATGAAGATATGGAACTTCACCAGCAGATTGACCAGCTTCAGAAAGCAGTTCGGGAGAAGAATGAACTTAACAAACAACTTGAGGAAAGACTGTGCGCCACAGAGGCACTTCTGAATGTGAACAGAACTTCAGCTAGTACGAACACAGACCTGGACCTTAGCCAGCTGCAAAATGTCCTTCATGAGAAGACTCAAATCAACAAAGACTTGCTGGAAAAACTACGCAAGGCAGAGTCTTCAGTAAAACATTGTAATGCTTATGGTGCTGTAGCTAATCCGAACATAGATCTGGACCTTCAACAGCAAGTGGACCAGCTTCAGAAAGCCCTGCAGGAGAAGAATGAAGTTAACAAGCAACTTGAGGAAAAGCTGTCTGGAGCAGAGTCCACCATAACAGTTATGAATCCCAACATAACTGTAGCTGGTCAAAACACAGACCTTCACCAGCTGCAAAAAGCCCTCCAGGAAAAGAATGAACTTAACAAGAAACTTGAGGAAAGGCTGTCTGCAGCAGAGTCCGCCTTAACAGTTCTGAATGCTAACAGGGCTTCAGGTAGTACAAACATAGACCATGACCTTCACCAGCTGCAAAAAGTCCTTCATGAGAAGAATCAAATCAACAAAGACTTGCTGGAAAGGCTACACAAAGCAGAGTCAACCATAGAACATCTGAAATCTAGTAGGGCTGTTGCTAATCAGAATACAGATGTCAATCTTTATCTGCAGGTAGATCAGCTTCAGAAAGCCATTTTGGAGAAGAAACAACTTTACAAAGAGCTTCAGGAATTACTACAGACAGCAGAATCTACCCTAGAGGCCCACAATGCTACTGGAACTTCAGCTAGTCCAAATAAAAAACTGGATCTTCATGAACAGGTAGATCAGCTTCAGAAAGACCTTCAAGAGAATAATTGTGTTTACAAAGAGTTACAAGAGTTATTGCGTGCAGCTCAGTTGACCATTGCATGTCTAAATGCTAACCAAACTTCCACTGGTCTAAACACAGACTTGGATTGTCATCAGCAGTTAGATCAACTCCAGAAAGGTCTACAGGAAAAGAATGAACTTAACAAACAGCTTGAGGGAAAGCTGTCTGGATCAGAGGCATGTCAGAATGTGATGAGAACTTCAGCTAAAACAAAAACTGACCTTCAGCAGCTGCAGAAAGCCCTTCAGGAGAAGAATCAGATTAACGAAGACTTGCGGGAAAGACAACACAAGGCAGAATCTTTTATAGAACATCTGAATGCTAATAGAGGTGTAACAAATAGCAATACAGAGCTGGAAGTTCACCAGCAGGTAGAGAAGCAGCAGAAAGCCCTTCAGAAGGTGAGTGAAGTTAACAAACAACTTAAGGAAAGACTATGTGCTACAGAAGAACTTCTGAATGAAACCAGAACTTCAGCTAGTACAAACACTAACCTGGACCTGCAGCAGCTTCACAAAGCCCTAAAGGAGAAGAATAAACTTAACAAACAACTTGAGAAAAGGCTATCTGAAGCAGAGTCCACCTTTGCAATGGAATGTTATCAACGTCAAAAAGACATCCAGGAGAGAACTGAAATTAACAAAGAGCTACAGGAGAGATTACGTGAGGCAGAGTCTACCATAGAATGTCTGAATGATAATCCTAACCCAGACACACACCTTCATCAAATGGTAGATGAGCTTCGAAAAACCCTTCAGGAAAAGAACCAATTTTGCGAAAAGCTGAAAGAAAGATTATTCACAGCAGAATCTACCACATCCCATCTGAATCCCAACATAGCTGTAAAGAATGAGAACCCAGGCATAGACCACCTTCAGCAAGTAGATCAGCTGCAAAAAGCCCTACAAGAGAAGACACAAATTATCAAGCAACTTCAGCAAAGGCTACACACAGTGGAGTCCGCCGTAACCCATCTGAGTGCTAACAGAGCTGTAACTAAACAGAGCACAAACTTGGACCTTCAAAAGCAGGTAGACCAGCTCCAGAAAGCTCTTCAGCAGAAAAAGCAAATTAACGAGGAGCTGCTGCAAAGACTGTGCACTGCAGATTCCACCATAGCACATCAGAATTCTAATCACACAATGTGTGAAGGTAAGCAAAAACAAGTCTTTGTTCATATAGTGTAGTTTTAGACATAAAAGTATATGAACTTAGTAGTAGAACAAGTCTGTTCTTTCTAGGTTTATCTCATTTTTCAATCAACCAATATGTATACTCAAACAACGTTAGGGTCAGCTTTTAAAATGAATATTGCACGAGTATTAATTCATTCATTTAAAGACTGTTAAGTCCATTAATGATTCAAAATGTAAAACTCCACAAACAGCTTGCTGATAAGCAGTCAATTGTGAGAGCATTGGTAAATTACATGCATCAATAGATTCAAGTTTTTACTGGAAACCATGTCTTTCTAAACATTCTATGCATATTCATTAGGGTTCCAGTCTGGTGAGCATAATGGCTAGTCTTATGTGTTGGTTGAATACCCAACACTAGTTATCCATAAACACCAAGTCAGGGCTAATAGAACTAGCAAAAAGTCTCATCTCTATATTATCATAAAGCAATAAATTGGCATTTTCAATTAAATGCAGCCATCAAAGCTTATACTTGGCCAAACCATTACAGATGCTTCTCCAAAACAGCAGCTATCTGCCTTGTGACAGACAGGCATTGCTACCTTGTTGCTCTCCAAAATCTTCTAATCACTTTGATTTGTAAGTAAAGAACATAGACCTCAATTTCCTCAACTGATTTCAGGTGCTGTCTGGTAAAGCCTAAATCATCCATATCTTTTTTTCTGATCTTGGTAGCATGGTACTTACTTTAACCAGTACATTTGAATTCCAGTAGCTTGCTATTGTTACAGTTTGGCAAAGGATAATTGCATACTTTAAAATAATATTAAGCCCCTTTCACACTGGCAGTCCTACCCGGGTCTGTTCCCGGGTTCTGGCTACGCGGGTTACAATCTCACATAGTGTGAAATCGCATACCTTGGTTGTACCCGGGTTGACTCGGGTCTCATCAACCAACCTCAAGATGGTCAACGCCATTGACCCGGATCGATTGAGACAAAATGCATGACGGTCGTTCATGAGCCGACGGAAGAACAAGCAGCCACGCCTGCGTGAAAGTTTCACTTCCGAAGGAACGTTTCTCTCTTCTTTTCATTTATTTAGTTTTAGCCATATTTTAGTTGATTTGAGACACAGCATGAGCCAGATTGCAGCACCGATACATTTGCTCTAGTCAACATTTGGGCTGACGGTTCAATCCAGAGAAGTGGGGATGGAAGCATCCTTAACCATCTGCTTCTTGGGCATTGATACGCTCATTGTGCACTTATGTACTTGTGTCTGTCACCCTGGTCAACCCTGCTTTAGCAAAAGCAGCGTGAAATCATGCACCCGACCCACATGATACTGGGTCCTGACCCGGGTAGAGCATGCCAGTATGAAAGGGGCTTTAGATTGTGCTGTGCTGAAATGTAAGTAGTTGATTACATGCTACCACACTTTGACATCTTTTCTAAAAAGGATTACGCCATGCTTTGGTTGTCTTGAACTCTGCTATTTTGTTGTGTGTTGTCTGTAGCCGGGACTTCTTTGGAACATGATGACAAAGAGGTTCAGGTGGATTTGCAAGACCTTGGTTACGAAACCTGTGGAAAGAGTGAAAATGAAGTGGATAGGGAAGAAAACCGTAGTACAGGTAGAAAACATGCCCATCGAGACTAATCAACAAATTACATGGCATGTTGTGTGGTTAACACTTCTTCCTAGACAAGGATCTTACAAATCAGAAGAACTAAAATTATTATTTTGTAATTAATGAACCAATTCATAAATTCTTCTGCATAGTATCTCTGCTGTCTACCTTGCATGTTTTGTTATCTTTGCTACATGTTTTTTGTACTGCCTTGTCTTTGCAATATGTGATTCTGGTGGTTTGACTTTAAATCAATACACATCTTCAGTTATTTAAAAGTAAAGACAACATGTCATTTGCAGTAGCTAAATGCACTTTCGCTTGTTGGATTTATTTGTCACAAAACTATACAGTAATCCATACATTTTTTATGTTTTGCAGAAAATGATAATCGGCTTAAAGAACACATGAATGAAGCCAGCCTCCCATCCCTGCTCAAAAGAGATGGACAATTCTTCTCTATGGAGAATCTTGATACAAACTCGTCAACCTCTTATCCAAGTTCTCCCTGTCTGAGCTCACCCAAAATCAGCACGAAGAGCCTGCAAATCTATGATGACTATGGTTTTACAGACGACTTGGGCGAGCTCAAGCAGCAAGTTATGGAACTGAAAACAAAACTGGAGAATTATCAGAGGGTTATTCACCACCTGCAGAGTCTTCACCGTAGAAACTCCCTGTCAAGTGATCTCTTGACCATTGGGTCAGAACCAGGCCAGCAGACCACAGTGATGCTCCAGGAAGAACATGGAGATTTAGAAAAGGATGGCCAAGAGATGTGTTCTCACAAGTCTTTGGGTCTGTTTAGCCAAGACCACAGCCAGATTGGAAACTTTCCTTTAGGCCATGATGATGAAGACAAGCAGATGCTGAAGGATGAGATAGCAAGCCTTAAGATTGAACTTGACAAGGAGAAGGCCTCAAACAAGAATATTTTGGAACAGTTGCATCAACTTCAATCAAAAATCAGATCAGCATCCCCAGCTAGGTGAGAACAGTATTCTAATATAAAAGTTAAAAGTGGTCGTTTTGATCAGCCTAAACCCCACCGTAATAACAGGTGGGTTTTACTGGTGAATCGCCCTGGATTGCATTAACAGCGTATTTGTAGGTATCCTGCAATTACCCCTCAAAATAAGTGGTTGATGCAATTCAATGGGATTCCCTAATAGTGAGAAGGTGGAGAGATTGTGAATTGACTAGATGTGAAGTAAGAATTAAAGAGCGGTGTGATTGATTATAGGGAGATATTGAAAACAGTTCCATTCTTGGTTTTACTGTGAGTTTAATAAGAGACACTTGAGCTTGTTACCTGTACACTGGGGCTAATGAAACACATCTAAAAGTGGTAAATGCAAGGATTCCGTGCCGATAGCACTTGACAATATGGAGTGACTTGTCAATAGAGATGTAGCAGTTTTGGGCTGTGTATCTATATATTTTAAACCATGTGGAATGTCTTTGAAACATTTAATCTAGTTGGGAATAGAGAAGTAGTTAAGTAACTTCATGGCCCTGTGTGGTGTTTAACTGTGTGTTCTCTTTACTTCTCAATAGGTTTGATTCGCTGGTGCAGTCCCAGGCTCGAGAGCTGTCACAGCTCAGGCAGAAGATGAAGGATTCTCGCAGCCTGGGCATGCTGCACCATCACCAGCTGGAGGATCTCAACAGGTCCTTTGAAGAGCTACTGCAGGCCAGTGATGTGGATTACTATGTGGGGAAAGCTTTCCGGGGGCAACTGGACAAGAGCCTTTTAGTGCTTGAAAAGCTAGAAGACCAGCTTGAGTGCGGTGAGCAAACAAAACACCGCACTGGTTGAAGTCTGTTGCAGTTGTGTGGTGGTTTATCCATTGTACAGGTAAAGTCGCAGTATTATATTTATTTTTCTGTTACAGGGGGTGGGTATGCAGACAACGAAGACAACACACTTCTTGAATTTGCAGAAAGGTATGCTTTTTTAAAAAACCTGAAACACTCACTCAAACAAAACGTAAACAGTAATACTGTTTTTGTGGATTTTGTTTTCTTTATTCTTTTATTAAATGAACTATTATGATCAGAATGTGCAGAGCGTCCATGAGTGGCTCACCTGGTAAAGGCACGGCCAAGTGGTGTACAGGGTAGGTCCAGAGCCGTACCGATCCTTGATGCACCCTGTGCGAGATATAAATCCAGCACCCACCCAGAACATGCAGTCAGCGAATTAAAAAAAATTAAAAAAAAAAAAAAAGGGGGGGGGGGGGGGGGGGGGTTCAAAATCTCTGTAAATGTTCTATGAAATGCACCAATAGAAACGAAACCTAGAGCCTGCAAATGTGCTTTCTATTTTGCAATGTACGGTAACTTCTTTATTAACTTTAGGCTACATTAAAGTAAGTACTGTGTGTTTGCAATGTATTCATTCTTGATTTATAAGTTTTATTTAATGCCTGGTTAATATAGATGTTCTTAAATTATTTTTCACATCAGTTTAGTTTATACTGTAGTGCATTAATCTACATGATTAATATGAGAAAGACATTACTGTCACACACACTTAAAGTGCTCTCCACAAATATTTGTTATTGTTCTCACCCTGCGCTGCTTGTTGAGACGTTGTAGCATCCTCTGACTGCGGGTTTGGAGCCAGTTCTTCCACTGGCTTGATAGTTTGCGTTCCTTTTGTTTGCATGGCTTTGTCAACTTGTACTCGGCTCCTGATGGTTTCTTCTTTGTTTCCATGTTATTGCAATAATGATTGGGAGGGGAAAAAATGACTTGAAGGGGGTGCCGATTGGCTGACAAATAATAAAGTGCTTTCATTTCTTTAGTCATGTTATTTTTGTTTTGAATTGTTATTACTACTACATCAAAGCTACAGCGGCCCCTACTGGCCTGGTGCCTGGTGAGCTCAAGAGGACACCTGTAAGACTGGCCTTTGGCCTCCGGGGGCTGGTTTTCTGTCGAGCTCCTGGGTGTAAAGAGGCGATTGGCTTGGCAGTGGAATCGGAGGATGTTTCTCCTGAGCTGTTGAGAGAACATAATAAACATTCTAAACTGGGGAGCGAAACTAGTAAAACAATTGGGCACAGGTTATGTACATGCATGCTGGAATCAAGTTAGCTTTTCTATGCTGGTAATTGTTTTTCTCTTTTGACATGAATTTAAACTGTCCAAAGTTTCTGGAGTCTGCATGCGTATGCAGTGTCTTCTATCTTGCCATTAAAAATTTTACTTCAATGAACAAAGAGTGTTTCTCTTTCTCACTGGTTAGTCCTGAAAGCCTAAAGCATGAAATAACCTACCTCCGAAAACAACTTGACAGTGAGAGGAGGCAGCTGCAAAAGCAGCTGAAAGATCTTGCGAGACACAACCAGAACTTAGCCCAAGCCACAGAGGAACAGCTAGATGTGTAAGTTTGCACCAAGGCTTGGAGTCTTCACTGGAGATAATGCATGCTGGCTGTGTTGGTGTTCTGCCTTTCCCTGGGTTCATCTGTCACATACTTAGCTTAAAATATATACATTTAAGTTAAAGAAATACTTAAAACTCCTGTTGCAGTCTTATCACATTTTAAACCCTTAAATGTCCCTACCATTTCTCTGTTGTTGCAATAATATTATTCATTGTCAATGTCCTATTTAATCCACCTCTTCCCCTGGCTCAGCTCTCCAGACTGCTGGGGCTCTGCAGACGGCTCAGTCTGTCACGCCTGGCACTGACTCTCTGGTGCACCTGTACTGTAGGGTGGATTAAATATTCAGATTGATTTTGCCAAATGGGAGTGGTACATTAAGTCAGAAATATATAATTGCAACCCATAATACATTCTTCATTTAACCTCATTCTATTTGTCTTTGTATTGTGGCAAAAGTTCCATCAACAAAAATATGGCTAGGGAGGAGTGGATGGAGTTCTATTCTTGTTTTCGTTTTAATAATTGCTAATAATCCTTGTAGGCTTTCAAGGGAGGTGCAGGAGAAGAATAAGGTGATCCAGCAGCTTCAGCTGCAGGTCAGGAGCCAGTCAATAGAGCTGTCTACTAGCCACAACTCTGATTCAGAAGCTTCCGACAGATATAGGACTCTGGATAGCAGATCAGACGCTCTGCATGCGCTCCAGTGTTTTGAAGGGAAATACGGCCAATGCCGAACATCTGAAGGTAAGCTGTAGGGATTTGGAAAAGGTCTAATGGGAATTTATTAGGTAGTACTTTTGGCTGAGCTAATGACATCTAAGAACCCTTTATTAAACTATGCATGATCTTTCTTTAGAAGAAGCTACTGAAACCGTTTATATCGTTGGTAGGGCTAGATGGGTCTAGCAGGGTAACACTGTTTTATTGAAATGATTGAAAAGGACACTACAATGAGACTACAGGTTTACAAATAGGAGTTGTTCTTGCAGCAATAGGGGTGGAACAAAATAACAGGCCTGACTGCTCCTGATCCTTTTAAATAATATGCTTAACTGAGGGGGGTTCTGAAACCCAAGACAGGGTTGAGATCTAGTGCGAGTGTCAAACCCTCTCTTTGTACTTGATCATGATTTCTTTACTGTGGGAATGAGAATTTTTAAACAACTTAAGTGGAATGTTGTGGTTTAGAGCTAGCTGATTGGAATCAGTGAGAATCTCCACTAATATGGTAATCAGATTCCAATGTTGACAATGTTTCTTTATTTAAACCTTTTGATTTAAAAAAAAAAAAAAACATTTTGGAATTCAGCTTTTAAAAGTGTTTCCATTCTGTTAATATTCATTGTTGGAATTCAATCGGTGCCCTTAACAAAGAGCACTGAAGACCAGGTTGGTGTTGTGTTTCCTTAAGCACTTAAATACATTATTTATTGCCGGTGTTCTAATCCATAAATTGTTTCCTTCGAAACAATGGCTGCTGTTATGGCAGTGGGCTGACAGTGACATGCGAGAGGACACAGGGAGGTTTATATTGGAAACATTCATTACTTCCTCTAGTGAGCTAGTATTGAGATTAGAAACTGGTTATCAGAAAATGGACCTAGAGCAAGATAAGGCTATGCGTAATTTTTCTTCACGTGGAAAATGGAAGAAAATATTTAAGGCTGCAAAAGATGAAGGCAAAGGTATTGTACATGGGTGGCTGTTAATCTCAGTAAACATTGTAGAGTGCTTGAAGAAAGGCACTTTTTTTTCTGATTTAAATATATTAAGTAAAAAAAAAGTGCATTTTTGTGGGATCTGCCATTTTTCAAACTGGAAGTAGTTTTATTATAACCTGCCATTCCTATAATAAGTATATCTGTCTCTTTTCAAGCTAAACTTCAGAGATAGTGAAGGTATCTGTTTGGCATGTACTAAAAAAAGTACTTTGTCTGCTGTTGTTGAACAATAATGTGTGAGTCATCCTAACCTTGGAACTTTGTGGTTACAGGGACAAAACTGCCTTACTTTCAGCAGGAGACTGCACAGCCACCTGGTATTATCAGTGCCTCCACTGGGAAAGCAGCTGTTCCGGGTAAAGGTGTGTATTTGTAGAGCTCAAACGTAACGACGTTGTCTGAAAGATTTTTAAGTATTGGATAAGCAAGGAGAATCACTCAAGCCTATCTTTGGAAAAATATAAACTTGTCTCATTTGGATCAATATTTACTTGGAATAAATTACCACGTCATTATTTATAATCCTATCAATATTGATCAACATTTGTTTCTTATTGTAGCAATTTTATATTTTCTTATTTCTATTTTTAATGCTAAATTCTATAGAAATTATTTGTAAGGGTGTTTTGATTGTAAACATTAGCCACGTTTAGAATTTTGCCTTAACGTTTAACTGCTGCCAGACACATGTAGGCCAGCTATAGATGTTAGCCTTTGTGTTTACATAGTAGTAAGTGTACAGTGTATGTCAATTTATTTTATATTCATTATTTCTTCAAAATATTTCCCATATACAAATGAATTTTGTATACTTACAGTCTTATAAAAACATTTATGTGTTGCAGTAATTTATAAAAGTGATGGAGGCTTTTAAGGTGGCTTTTCTTATTGGTCACAAACATTCCCAATATATTACTGTTTAATCAAAGTTTTTTTTTTTCTTTTTCTTTTTTAAGGAAATTAAACAAGCTAACAACCTAGTTCTGTCATTCAACCTTTTTTGCAGAGAATGGAGCTGGCAGTCGCAGACAGTCACAGACGCTGCTCTCCACCGACACACCGATCTTGGAAAATAAAGGCAGCCTGCCCCAGCAGCAGTATTTACAAGGGCTGCAGAAAGAGAACAGCTTGTTACAGGAGAAGCTGAAAAACAGCGAGCAGCTGAATGAGACTCTGCGCACCGAAGTGGATCTGCACCGCTCGATCATCAAGAACAGAGAGGACACCGGGGGAGAGAGAGGCTTGTCACCTAAACCTCTGGACAGGTCCTCAAGAGAAGACAGGGCCAGCACAGGACTGACAGAAAGCAGGAATGAGCCGTCTGGACTGGTGAATACAGGTACTTTCTCAAGCATGTACTTGGCAATTAAGGTAAAACATGTAAGAAATTAAACTAAGTAGACTGCTTTCTTTTAGTTTTTAGCAGGTGTTTAGTTTATAAATGAGGTCATCTATAACAAAGTCTAGACTTATGCACTTTTTTCCAGATACTTTAATTTACGAAATGCATTATGTAGAAATTTATAGAAAAATGATCAGTGTTTTTCTAGATATTCCATGTAATTGTGTAAATTACATTTTGTCTGTATGGCCAGTATTACACTGTCCTTCTTCTTTGGACTCGCCAATTGTAAGCCTGGCTCACCACTGCAACCCCCCGCACTGCCTTGGGAGAGACAAAGACGAACACACGTGTCCTCCGAAACGTGTGCCGTTAGCCGTCTGTTTCGCAGTGCAGCTCTGGGACGCTTGTAGACAGGCACCTACCACCCCCCCCCCCCCCCCCCCCCCCCCCCCCCCGGGGCAGTGCTCAGGCAATTGTGTTGTGTCCCCTGGGAATTCCCGAACACGGCCGGTATTGGAATAGCCTGGCTGTAGTGCGCATCCTGGACTCCACGTGGAGTACCTTTACCAGATGCGCCACTTGGGAGCCCTTATTACAGTCTTTTGTTTATTTCAGGAGTAAAGAACTAGAAACAGTTGAGGTTTCTGTTTTCTGTGAAACGCTAATCTCCTTGTAGTCACAGCAGTTGAAACACATCTCGCTCTTCTTTGCTTCTGGTATTGACTGAAACTTACTATGCCGTAAGATATGGCTCAGAAGTAAGTGTTCATACATGGCTTTGCTTTTATGTTGCTGCTTTCCATACAGACCTGCTTGCAGAACATCTTCAGGAAATCCGTAGTCTGAGGCAGCGCTTAGAGGAGTCCATCCGAACGAATGACCGGCTAAGGGAGCAGCTTGAGCGCAGGCTGGCCGAAGCTGAACCGGACCCAGGTTAGCTTTTCTTCTGCCTATTGCATCCCACAAACTTCTTTCAGGATAACTCGACCCTTCGTCTATAAGGTTATGCTTCAACCCTTTGACCCTAACATGTCACATGATATTCCTTACCCCCAAAAAAAGCATTCCTGATCATGGGTTCTCTTGGAGAGACACTATTCATTATTTCCAGCCCATGCATGCATACATACATGTTCTTTGCAGGAAGACCATTAAAATAAATAAAACATTACCATTAACAGAGAAAATAATAAACAGGACTGTCTACAAGGAAAGTATTGCTTTAGTAGTCATTATCGAATACATTGTGCGCTGTAACTTTGGACAGCCGACAGTAATTTGAGTTCTCCATAGGAATTGCATTCAATTTCTAAATTCTAAATGTCACATTGCAATGGTCTGTGTAGTGTCTACAGGTGCTTTTATGACATCTGAATTAACAAACTCCTAAAAACCTGATCTGATATTCCCAGGAAGTTATAAAAGGATTATAGAATATTTGTTATGGATCTTATTAAACAAAAGTAGCCGGCACACACTTGATTGAGGATCTAGTAAAATACATGAAAATAAGTAATACAGGAACGTTTTTTTCAGTACTGTTGCTGCACAAATTGTTTCCTGCTATAAATGTAACTGAGTATTGTTTGCTTTTAAACTTCAGCTTCTACGAATATATTTATCAGCGGATCAGAGGAGAAAGGACAGCTGGCCAACGAGGTCCATTTCCTCTGGAGACAAAACCAGACACTCAAGGACCAGCTATCATTGGGATCGAGAGGTAAGAGGAACCAGCTTCCTAAAACAAAGGGGACTGTAGCCTGTTTCTGGGGCCAAGAGTGTGGTCTGTGTGGTTTCATGCTACAATGTTTAATTTACTGAAGACAAACAACAGATCATGTCCATTTTCTACTATGGTGTCTGTGGATGACAACAAAGACCTCCCCCTAAGTCTGTAACACCTTGAAGGATTGCTTTGATTGTTTATAGCTTTGGTTGCTGTAGTTCTATTGTGTTGTACAATGTTACACATTAGCTGCTGAGCTGTTACGTTTGCAGTTGTCAACAGAAGACATAGACCTGATGGGACTACAGCAACAATTGACAAAGGACCTACACACATGTCCTCTTAAATTGTCTAATCACATGATTTGTAATGTAATTGTAAGCAAGTAAAATTAAATTGAACTTTGATTTGCAATATTGCATGATCCTGATTTTGGTCTGTTTTTGAATCCATACATGGTTCATGATTATTTAAAGCAACTTTCTTATGTTTCAAGTTGTTTTCCTGGTTCTGTATTTACTTTTAAACAGATAAGCAAAAGGAGAATGAAAAGCTCAGAGAGTCCCTCGCAAAGAAAAATTCCAAACTGGAGTATCTGCGAAATGAATACGAGCATGTAAAGAAGGAGGGCGTCCACCTGGAAAACAAATTCAGAGGGAGTCTGGAAGAAAACAAGCGCCTGAAAGAGGTGCTGCACCACAGTCGAGATGAAATCAACAGGTGACAAGCTTTACTGTTTACAGCAGCTTTTATTACAGAGCTCTTAAAAACCTTGAATAACCTTTTTACTTCTGCAGGTGGAAGCAGGAGCTATTTTGGTTCACATTAAGTTACATTCTCAAAGCTCTTTCCTTCATATTGTTGCCTCAGTTTATTCAGAAAGGAAAAATATAATCAATGCAGTTACTAAACCAGAATGACCATTTCATTAGGGGGTTGTAAACAGTCTTGGGCTGTTTCTTATTCATTTTAGAAGATGATGTAATGTGTGGTTTGTTCCCTCATTAAGTTTTCTGATCTAGCAGGCCAGGCTGAAGTATTGAATAATACAGTATACAGTCATTGATTCTCATTATGTTTGTCTCAGATTGAAGTAGTTTATTGTAATCACTGGTGCATGCACTTCAAACTCCCAAGCTATCCAGTTTTTAGGGCATGCATGTTAATGATTCCCACGGGTGTTTCAGGTTGCACTCTGAAATAGGCATACAGAGGCAGCAGCTTTCTGACAGCCAGCATCTCCTGCAGTCCCTCCGAGTGGAGCTGCAGGTATATGAACAAATGAAGGTAGCCAGTGACAAAAGGACAGGTAAGGACACAGAACTGCTCGACTTTGTTTGCATATTTTAAATAGAGATAATTGTGAAAATAAGTGGTCGGTAGGGCTCTATTGGCCTAAAAGGTTTAACAGCTGGGGTTTAGTGTTTAAACAGTAGCCAAATGTTACATTTTTAGAAATTGTGTTAGCTGCATATCTGTGCCAAAATAGAATGTGTAAAGGCCATTGCACACTGGATCCGTTCCGTCATTTGAAATAGTCGTGCGTCAATCCATTGTACACTAGATGTGTTAATATCATACTTCAGAGCGCTGATGTGCAGTGGAGGCTTTGTAGTAAATATACCTAGTTTCAGTATTTTAATAACAAAATACAATTCTGTTGTACATAACTTTGAACACAAAAAAATGTTAAGTGTAGTATAAAGTTCAAACGTTTGTTCATTATTAAGTTTCATGTTTCTATAATGAATATCATTCATGCCCAAGTCCGTGGCAATGTCTTTCCATGTTTTCCTTTTTAAATTTTTTTTTTAAAGTCTTTGTAATCGTTGTTGGATTTATCATAAAGTAATTTTTGTTTGGCGACACACACAATTAGTTTTTCCATTTTATTCAGGGAACTGCAAGAATCCAGGTATCTTTCCAGTCGTTTTTCATTGGTCAGTGCAATTAACACACATCAAATCCGATCAAATTGAACTTTCCTTGATTTCGTGGGTTTGCAGCTATCCTGAATTTCTAGGAGTACGCTGTCGAAACTGACAGGTTTCGTTATGTTGTATTGTTGTCTATAGCAGAAACACTACTAGGAAGTGTATTTTGAGAAGTGAAAGCATGTTCAGCTCGCAGGTGGTAAAGCAAACTAGATGCACTTCTGTGATGTTGGAACTCACTTTGACAGTAGATACAAGTAACCCTCTTTCTGTCCAGTGAACCGTCAGAGTTTTAAAAAATAAACTTCCCATTAAAGCCCTTAAGTTTGAGTGCTTTGCTACATAATGCTGTTCTGTGAATAATTTCATATTCAAATGATGACTGCACTCATTCAGTCCTGGCAGGCATTAAATGATGCAGCAGGAAACTAATTACGATATACTAAGAGGTTCAAGACAGGAGTGCGATTTAATGGGTGTTTAAAAAAAATAATCTCCATAGAAATGTACGCGTTAATCTCAGAAGTTAACTGTGATTGACAGCCCTATTATAAATATACATTCAAAGTCTCATTTTATAGGATTTCAGGTTACAACGCAGCATTTAAATATTAAGAAGTATAGTGTATACTTAAATTTATGATTTAGCATTTGAAGCTAATGAGCAGGTCTATTTTTATTTTTAAGTTTATTTAAATTATAAGTTTAAAAAATCAAACACTTAGTTTTTATGGTGTCTGTAATCATTTTGCGTTCTGAATACTGCTACACAAGTATTTTTTTTTTTTTATAGTCTGTGTAAGGCGCCTTTGACCCACATGTCTAAATGATATGTTTTTGTCTCTTAGTTTCAGATGCCACATCGGGACAAACGCAGGACATGTCAGCACCCAGCCATGGGCCACTTGACTTGAGTGAGCTGTTGTCTGAAATCCGTCACTTAAGAATCCAGCTCGAGAGGAGCATTCAGACAAACAATGCGCTGCGACAGAGGCTGGAGGAACAGCTGCTGAGGGGGCAAGGGAAAGTGGAGGGATCCCCTTCAACCATCAACATCAACTACCTCCTGAGCGGAGAGCAGAGACATTCCGTCCTCAGCAATTATGGAGGTATGATGTCAAATCATGTTGTCAACTCCGCTTGTTTTCATCAAAAACAACAAAGTGTATACAATCATTTTACACATTAAAATACCAATGACCTACAACAAGAAGTATGTTTTTTTTATTTTATTTTATTTTTTTAACCAAAACTTTTTATACAGTTCTATTTCAGAGCAGGAACAAAAATTTGAATAAATTCTGCTTGGAATGTATTTACAGACCAGAAAGACCATATTTAGTTTGTATGGAAGGAATTAAAAGTTGAATAAAAAATGGATAGGGCAGCAAATGACGTTAAAGCTAAGTGTCATTGTTTAATTCAATGTGATGAGCTTTGTGTCTTGATGCAGACCTGTTGTAATGGTTATTATGGTTGATACATGCTCCTAAATGACCTAATATTTAAAATAATAAGTAAAACCGTTCTCTCTCTTGTCTTGTCGCTGTATCCCAGATAATGGTTCTAAATCGCCAGCACAGGATGAAAACTTTCCTCATCCTTCTTTCCATGGATCTCCAAAATCTGGGAGGTCTCCTCCCAACAGGGATGGTGCAAAAGCATTGCACAGTGACTATTCAGGTGTTTTTATAAGCGGTAATCGGTGTCCTTGGCTGGGGGTTGGATTATAACTAAGGGAGCTACAGTTGAATGTGTGCATATTTCATCACTGCTAAAATGTTTTTAAACTAAATCGAGAGCCATCAGTTATTAAAGTAAATTACTTTGCATTGCATCGTACATTTTATCTACAAAACTTTTCCATGTTGGTTTACTTTCCTTTAAGTAAAATGACTAGGTTTTAATTCAAAGTAAGTAAATATCTAACATTGCATGTTATAGTCTATTACATAGTAGTCATAACAGAATTGAAATGTTGCTGTTACAAATTGTGTGAAATAGTGGGGGCTTATTTTACTACAAGAGATTTTGTTTTTGTAATATATGGTACTAAATTATACAGATATTTGAAAATAAAAGAATATTCAAACTATGTTGGTCCCAGCACTACAGTCTAATAATATTGATTTTTCCAGAAATGAAACCCCATCCAAAGGATGAGCTGGACTCTGCGTCACAGTGCAGTGGCAGCTCTGCTGACAGCACCACACATACTCCCTCTCGTCTCGTCCCAGGACATCGCTTATGGGCGAGCAGAAGCGGCCGGCATATACTCGGCTTGATCGAGGATTACAATGCTCTCCGCAAGCAGATTTCAGAGGGGAAAATGTTAACCTGTGGAATGGAAAGTAACCTCCAGGAGTGCTTCCATACCATTTCACAGCAAGGGGCAGAATCGATGGTATAGTAAATGCATTTTGGTAGACCAGAGTAGAAGATGAGTTCATGGTAAACTACTGGATTTCACTCCAATGCTCAAATCTAATGTGTCATTTCAGGTACTTGATCAACGGTTCTTAAAAGGCTTCTCCTCAGATGTTAATAAAATGCAGCAGATTCTGGAGGAAGCCAGTCGTTTGCTGAAGCTGCTGTGGAAGGTTTCACTGCCAGCTAACACATCCAACAGCAGCAGCCAGAACTGTCAGGTATACACACTTAGGGAAGCCTGTTACAATAAAAGTGCCCTTTAGAAAGGAAAAGTGAAGCATGAAATATTAAAACAGAATAACAAAATGTAGGTTACTCAATTCCAGGAAAAGACCCCTCCCTGCAATTGCAACATTCAGATGGTAAATTAGACTCAAGAAACTGCACCAGGCACAAATATGTGTCATGGAAAACAAGTGACGATTTGATTTGTTTGTTTTAAAATCATAAAAAAATATTCTTAGTTCAGTTCTGTTGTGTTGTGTTGTTGGAAGTAGTTTGTAACAGGACAGCTAATGTTAGGTTGGAATAAATGTTCAATAAAACTGATAATAATGTTCCTTAAGTTTTGGATATTAAAGCTATTAAAAGAAATGTTGGTGCCACATTATACAAGTTTCAGTCATGACAGGAAATACTTTTTAAATATAGATGTGTGCTTCTCAGTACCACTGCAAAACTGTGTTACCTATTATAGTCTTCCTTAGTTTACCAATAATCTCAAACATTTTCATACCACAACATTGTTGCATGACCACAAAATCTACTTCCGTCAGACAATTTCTTATTTGACATGAAATATGTAACTAGTTTGATTCGGTATTCATATCCTAAAGTCACAGCCATCCTTTTTAAATGTTTTATTTTATTAATTAGGACGAAATGATGAGGACTGAAATTGCTAGACTGCGCAGCAAACTGTCCCAGCAGGAGAGGATGCTGAACGGAACAGTCAGGCGCCTCCGATCCACCAATCGACTCAAAGAGGGAATGGAGAAAGTGATCATTGATCAATGTGAGCAACTAAAAGTTGTGTTAAGATGCTTTTCAATCTGACTTTTTGAATATTGTACCCACTATAATATTGATTACATTTCGGCCTGTACCTTCACCAGTGCACTCAATAATAAATAAAACAGCATTTTCCTGAACCAACTCAATTACCCTCTGTCTGATTAGGGTCATCAATAAATGTCATTCTCAAAAAAGTTATATCAACTGAGGTAGGTTGAGACCACCAAACTTTCCGTTTTGAGACAGGTTTGAGCACAGACCTACAGAAGTAAAGACCAGGAAAAGGTAATCATATTTCATAGACCCTGATTACCAAAGGTAACATTGGGTCATCACATAGTGCTAATCATGGTCTGTGAAACCAGCCACTGATGTACCAATGCCCTGATTTACAAACTAGACAATTGATCTGGAATGTATTTAATTGAGTAAAGAGTCACTCCTTTATATTCATTTTCTTTATTTCTCATTTGAACAGTGGCGGTGACCCACAATGTGTTGAAGAAAGCTAGAGGTAATTTAGAGGTGAGTTAAAAGTGTATATTTGTCGATAGATCTTAACAATAATCAAATTTATTAACATTCACAATGTTTGGGCACTTACAATTTAGAATATTTTTTGAGACCAACTGGCACAAATAATTGTCGATATTAATACATCCCAAAAACTTGATTTCTAACTAGCTAGATAGAATATTATTGACTGCAGGGGATGAGTGTGTAAATTTTTGGTTCATGGCCCAGACTATTCAGTTCTGAGGGCACTACTGTATATGGCAAGCTTAGAGACCCTTCTTCCGAATGTGATTAAACTTGGTTGGTGCGTTCCTTAGCACAAGTTCATGGGTAGAAGAATCTAGCTCATAGTTATGTATTGACTGATTGGGCTAATGAAGTCAAAATTGTTGACTTTTGTTAGAAGCATTAGTTGCTTTTATATTGTCCAAAACAATCCTATCCTGGAGACTTAATGCTGAATAAATATTTTAGTATACCAGAATAGATATGTGTGTGTTATTTTATGTATTTGCATATATATATATATATATATATATATATATATGCAAGCCATCTCACAAGTGTAATGGTACCCCAGTGTATCAATTTACTAGGAATAACAACCACCTGTTAAATACCATTTAACCCCGTGTTCACAAAGTAGTGGTCTTCCTGAATAAAAATCATTCCAGCTTTAAATAAACTTTTTTAATAATCAGGATGTGCAGTTGTACCCTAAATGTCATCCAGTTTCAACCAATGCATAAAGTCAATGTCCCTTCTTACTTGTTAAGTGTTTATCTTCCTAACTTCACTTTAAACACTTCACTGCTTTGGTTCTGTGGCTCAAACCTCTTCTCTGTAATGATTTCCTTTTTTATTTTCATACAACCTTTTCTTCTGTTATCCGAGCCATTGCAGACTAATTATTTCACAATTTTTGGCCTTAAAGGCTTTCCAACGCCCACTGAAGGTTAGTTTTTTGGTTTAATTAGGTTTTTGATTTTTTTTTTTTTGTTTGTTTGTTTTTGTTTTTCGTGCATGTTGGCGTGACCTTTTTGTGGTAAAAATAATTTTAAAGATTTGAAACAGCTCTATTGTATGGTTTGCTTTTGAAGTGGAACCACGTGCTAACATTCAGTTATTTAAAACCACAACCATACATCTTTGAGTTGTGTGGCAATGTGTGTTTCATTCCTTTAACACAGTATATTGCTTTAATCCACCTGTACAGTTTGATTGTGTGTTACCTATTCTAAAGCAATATATGTTTTGATTTGGTTAGAATTACCAAGAGAACAGATACATTTTTCTCATACATGCATATACATACACTGTCATGAGCAGGTATACACATATCCCTTACTGCCTCCAGGGGTTTGTTATGTATCTGCTGTTGATTAACAAGATGCACATTTTATTGGTTATCAAGGATAGGGGTGCAAAACGTCAGTCCTCAGATTCCATTGATTATTATTAAACATTAAACTGTTTCGGATCAAGATAGAAATTGAATGGGTTCAAGTAATCCAGTTTATAGCTGGAAAGAATACCTAAACGTAATGTTAAAATTGGCAACAAACATAAATCTGAAAGAAACTATTTGATTCAACAAGTCTCATGTTAAAATGGTTTCACCAATACGGCAAAAAAGATCTCCCATTTCACCTACGGATTTGTGGTGTATTTCACAAAGAATGTATGGTTCAGATTGTGTATTGTGTGTACAGGCTATTGCAGATTCAGGTAGTTTTACTATTAAACAAGCATTAACTTGGTTTGATGGAACTTTTCTTTACAGATTCAGCCCCTACAGGAAGCCTCAGTAAATGCAAATTAATCTGTGGGATCGACAAAGCTGCCTTCAAATGTTTTTACAGCAGACAGACCTGTTCATCTGTGGATCAAAAAATTGACATTTTAGAATCTTCCCAATGGAGCTATTAAGACTTTGTAAGATGTCACCAAGATGGGATATATATATATATATATGTGTGTATATATATATAATGCTTTTAATATTTTAACAATGCTTAAGAAAAGAGAAAAAATTGTTAAGTTCAAGTTACATTGTTGAAATACTTTTGATATTGTAAAGTGTGCTTTTATTAACGTACTGTAAAAAAAAATTATGTACATTTTGCAAAAATGTTTAGTTTGAATGGTTGAGTACATTTTTACTTCTTTAACATACCTACTGCCTTGCTTTCAGTTCAAAGCATTGTTTGTATCATGAAGCTGTTGTGTTTCAGGATTTTACGATTTTATTTTTTCTTCAAACATTTTTACATAGAAAACATACCTATTTAATTTTAAATGAGTTTCTAATTTGTACCCCTGGAACTGTCTGCTGTTTTTAAAGAGACAGTTCATGTGTCAAAGGTACGACTATGTCAATGTGTATGAACAACTTCACATTAAAATCAAAATTAAGTTTGAAACCAACTTTCTCTGTGTCTTAAGTGATAGTGAAAAAGCTGTGTATGAAACACTATGGCACTTAAGAATGTTGCCTGTGAATCTGATGATACTATACACCAATTACATTATACATTTAACCAATGGGGGTCGTGCACATTAATAGGGTTACATTGTTTCCTCATTTTATTAACCTTACAACAGTATACCGTAGCACTGGGTCAATTCAATTAAATTTCTGTGTTGTTGTAAATATACATAAAATGCTAATATGACTAACAAAAGTTTATAATAAGTCCCATAACCACCATATTACAATAATCTGATAAAGTATTCTATATATTTACAATAAAGCATTCATAAACCTGCCACTTCTGCAGATGAGGCAATCAAATATGTATGTTATTTCTATACACAGAATGCAAAACTTCCTATAATAAAATTACGTTTTTCTACAGAACATAACCAACCACTTTCTAATTGTAATGTAGTCTGGTGTAATTAGAGCAATCATGGTTCAGTAACTACAGCCTCAGGGGCTGTTCTCTGTGCGTGCTGTCTTTCTGCGCTGACAGAGAATTAGGGCATTTGTCTATCACGAACACTAAAACGACTCCCCCCAATACTGACCAACTGTTTTAGATTGGATTTGCACCAATTTAGGGTGCACACAGGGATTAGAGGTATGTACTGTACTACAGCAGTTCTGACAGACTGATACAGGGATGATAGCAGGTGCTCGGCTGCCATGTGCTTCTGTGCCTTAAGTCCGCCCAGATGTATAGTAATGATTGTGTGAGCCATTTTGTAGGTGTCGAGCATCCCTCCCAAACAGTTTGTCATATGGTGTGTTTGTTAATTGCCCTGTAAATGTACAGGTTTGAATATCGTTATTGCATTGGGAAACGTGCTTGAGATGATGGACACATTATCTCAAGCACATTTACAACGCAAAAAATATTTGATGAAACAAAATTGCAGCAGTCCTTTTTGCACACTTGTTCAAGTAGTGATGACCTCTTTTCCTCTTGCCAGTGGAAAGAGTAAGAGAATTAGTTTAATTCTGATTTTTTTTTTTTTTTAATACTTTAAATGATCACCATGAAAATAACTTTTAAAGTGCAGTGCTATCTAAGACTGAACCAAAACTAATTCTAATCTCAGTGAGCATATTTAGTATTTACATTTTAGTTTTCCACAGAAAAAAACACATTACTATTGTGCAATTACTTTGTTGTCTGATTTCAATTACAGAAATTAAATATCTTCAAGAACTGAAGCAGCCTCCTCCAGTTTCATGTTTAGTCTATCCGGTGAGTTTAAAAGGTCAACTCCAAGTTTTTTGGGCAATTCCAGCAACATCCCTGAAAGACAATGCATGCAGAAAATTGTTACATGGTAGTAAGCAACTCAACTGAAACTGATGTCTGAAATCAATACAGCGAACTAAAAGCAACCACAATGCAAGTGTGCATTATACATCGATCGCTCATAACATCACACAATATACTGTAATCCCTCGGTAGTGTTATAGAATTAACCGCGCCCTCGGGTGTAGCGCACAGAATTCATGTCTCCCAATTTTTTTTTATTTATTTTTTTTTTTTTACAATGTTACAGTTTCTGTGTATTGCATTCTACTGTAATTACCTTACTAGTCACCATTGCCACTTCTCTTAAGTATAAGGCAGGTGTATTGATTTGCTACACCATGCTCCATTTATATAAATATATATTACTATACCGACTTTGCATTTAATATTTAAGTTATTGAGCACAGTACTTTTTATTTGTTTTATTTCATATGCAGGCTATGTGTTAAATAATTCTAATCAGGAAGCACATTGCAATTATCATAATGTGTACTGTGTTTGACTTATAATGCTTATTTTCCCTGTTCCCCTTTAGGGATTACTATATATTTTCATTGTTCTTGCATAACAGACTTGTAGTGTGCTTAAGTACAACCAATTAATCCACAGTTAGCCTATACCGCTGTCTTTTTTTTAAATCATTAAAATAGGAAGTATTACTTGTTGATGTTTGATTTTCATAACAGTACATAATTTTAATTATCTAGCGGTATTTAAATCAACTGAATGTTTCATGCAGGGATTTGGATTTCCTTATGTAGGCAATTATTCATTTGAACAATATACCTGTAATCCTGTCTGCATACTTTCTAAAATCTGTAGAAATGATATAAGAGTATAGTTCTTCACCCAATGTCTCTGTCTCACTGTCCAAGTCACTCTCCATAGCGGTGTCCAGCGCTGGAGAAGAAAGCAGGGCTGCCTGAGCTCTGTGTACTGCAGTCTCAAGAGCCACCCTGTCACACTGCAGCTTCTGCAGGGTACACATGTCCATTTCTAACAGCATACCTGAGGACCAAAGAAAGGGTTAAGGGTTTGCGCTTCCTGGTTTTAACCCGGGATAAGTCACAGCTTTATGTTTTAGAGAATTTTACAGTTCACCTCGATTGCCTCAACCACTTGGTGGTAATCAAAGGATAAGTAAGGGCATGGGGTTTGGTGCAATCCAGGGTGACTCCCCAGTGCTGTAAAATGCTCAAAGTCCAGCTGTAACTTATCCCAGTAGGGTATATGTTAAATAAATCAACCTGTTTACTGGAGGGTATGTCGCTGTGCTTCCACTGTCTTTGGGTACGGTAGTACAAGAGGATAAACACTGACTGTAGTGTTATTATGATTCTCAGGATTCCACGTTCACCATAACGGTACTTTTGGGAAACAAACAAAATCCTACAAAATCTAAATTGATCAAAAATAAACATTCAAAATCAGGATCTATGGTAATATGAGAAGAAAAAACCTAGTGCATTAAATCATTGGGGCTCTGGAAACGATTAGCTGTGATATGTAAAGCGTTTTATGTAATACAGGGCAATATTGCTCTCACCCGTAATGTCTGCACAGTTCTCTGCATCAATTTCCTCTATCATTGCAAACAGACTCTCTCCCAGCTTTTCCTTCTCATCAAACTCTGATGAAATGGGGGTTTCCAACTCAATCCGGTTTTGTCTAATCATAAAAAATAAGCACAATATGAACAATGATTCCATTGCAGGTTTCTATGGCTCAAGCTTTTCTCTTGTGATTTATGACATTGCAGAACCCCTCGATGGGAATATGTTCTTATTATTTGCTGCCCCTCATTCTATTTACAGGATGATTCATAAAAATGCACCACATGAAAACAACAACACTGAGCCTGTTTCCTTTTGAAATGCGGACAGAAAAACATATATTGTTAAGTTCTGATGGCTTTGGCATGTCTAGAAACTTAAAATGGAAGGTACATGTCCACCAATACTGTATGTATGTATCTCTGCCATGACTGTCTATTTGTAAACCTGAAACGAAATAGACAATTATCAATGCTAAAGAAAGGTATTAAGTAATAGCAAAGTGATATAGAAACATTTAGCTTTGTAGGCATGATGATTTTAGGAAATTAACAGATCACAGCTTACTGTTCAAGTGTTTTTAATGCAACATTAATATTTTCTTCCAACAGTTTTGAATCCACAAATAACTTCTTCATGTCTTCCTTTTTCTGCTCCAACAGCATTCCTAAAGCAGGGTAAATTCAATCAGCTGACTTCTTCCAATACAACTGGGGAACAGCACTAAAACAGACAGAAATTCTCAAACATATACAATATGTAGCAAACACATGCGGAAATAGACTGTCCCTCGCTTATTACTGTACTGTGTTATACATACAGCTGCATATCCCTGTTGCAAATCAGTTTCAGTCAAGACGGGCAAGACTGCAGATCTGACAGACTCAAATTTCTGGGTGTAAAACTTTAAGAACTAACCTGTTATCTTCTCACTGTGACCAGTGTTGTAGAGATCAATAAGATTGTAGAGACGTTCCCCTAGTGAGTCTGTGGACTCAGAATTACTATTACTGCAGAGAAACAGACAACCAATCACTGTTATATGACTATACAACAGTATACTTTGTTTCTCGTTAGATTGCATCTCCAACACAGGACCAATGTGGCTTGCATGCATGATGCAGTGTGTTGTGATATTTGTAAGTGTATGTATCATTTATTATCGCAGTGACACCGGTCAATACAATTCTAATACTTTCCTTCATTTCTGAACTGTAGAGGAGTGATCACATTGCTCAAAAAATGTTTCCTGAAAAACACTGACAAAACATGTGTTTGCTGGGTTTTACATTCATGTGCTGTACACCAAAACTACATGCAACAATATCTGTAACACTGGGAGTGAATGGGGAAGTGTGCTTTCACAAAAACAGTAGTGGTGCTAATGAGAAGTAAAATTTTAAAGCCTTGGCTATAACACTGTGTCTGAAGTTGCAGACTCTTTAGCTCAATACTTTCAGTTTGATGTGGGAGGGTTGTTCTTCTCCTTATACACTTCAGACCAAAACTCACTGGAACTTACCTGCTTGATAACTGAAGAGCACAAAGTGCTTTCTCAATACCATCACTCAGCATTCTTTTATCCTTTAACATCTCTTCTATTACTGACGCTGGGAGTTCCAACAGCATTCCTAGGAAACAGTTTAGAATATTCAGTTCATTCTATATCTTGAGCCACTGGTGTCAGATTATTTGCAAGCCCAATATTGTGCCAGTAGTATTATATTGATGACGTAAATACATTTTCATGAAATGGCTATATTGTAAAATAGGTTAAGATAATCTCACAGTGAATGCTCAACACAGATCTATTTTCACTGCATTGAATTGTGTCAAGTGATGTTGAGCTGGGCTATTTATCCCTGCTGTTTGGATTATTGTAAACCCGGCAGTTTTATAGTCCAGTTACCTGTCAGTTTTCCAGCAATGTCTGAGTACTTGGGATAAATGATGCTGTAAAGCTGTTCCCCGAGCACATCCAACTGCTCTCCTTCCTCCATCTCTATTCTTAGGAACAGTGGTTCTTATGAATTCTGTGATGTCCTCCTTCTTCGGATCTTACCAAATTATAAATCTGTCATCTCTTCATCAGCTTTTGCCCTAAAAAAATTTAACTGCTGGTAATATACAGTAATTTAAACACTTTGTTCACGAAATTCTAAAAAGAGACTAAAATCAACTCTGCACTGGTGTGGTGGAAAAGCATTCACTGCATAGCAGTATACCTGGCAGTGGGCAAACCCAAACGATGGCTCAACAGAGTTTACACATTAACTGTTTCAACACTGCAGTCTAGGAAAGATGACTGCTGAAAACTGCAGACTGCTCTATATTTACAGGAAAGATAACTCTACTCACCAGTAAACTAATTTATAACATTGAAACTATTACATTAGTAATCCAAGGGCAGGGTTTCTATTAAATTTATCATATCTCACAACACTACTTTATCATATCTCACTCACTGGGTCTTGGGTTTTTAGCATCAGCGCAGACAGTGGCAGTTATTTGAACAAACCTGGCAGTGCAGTGCAGTGTGCTTATGAACCACTTTCATGTCACTGCGTGCGGTTTTGACAACAAGCATTCTTAATACCTGGCATGCATAGTGAAGGGTGATATGAACCATTTTATGCAACAACATAGCATTCGTAATAAATTATATATTATATATATGATATATATATATATTATATATATATGATATATATATAAGATCTATATTATAGACACCACACACACACCCACACTATTATTACCATAATTATAATTATATATGATATGATGTCATATATATATAGATAGAGGAGAGAGAGAGAGAGAGAGAGAGAGAGAGAGAAGAGCGAGAGAGAGAGAGAGAGATCTCAATTGACGATTTCAAGTAAATACCCACTAGCAGTAAAGTTTAGCCTCGCACTCACACAAGTGAGCAGTCAATCCCATGGCATGCACAGCTGACATTGACATCTTTGCAACATGACGTGAATTCATCAAATCAGTAAAACAAAATGCACACTTTTTTAGACACGTTCACTTCAATTCAAGCCGGTCGGTAAAGTCTATCACAAATATTCAGAAACCCAGTGTTACTAACAGGCATGGTGTACTGCAACATTGTCTTGCTGTGTCGTGTTCCAAAATTCACGTTTCTATTTTTTATTATTGTCCCAAACAACCAAACAATACAGTAAAATAAACTCAATTTCACATAAACAGCGCAGCTTAATGGTGTAATTAACCCGCGCGTGGAGGTGACGCCGTTATTGCCGCACGCCTTATGTTCAACAAAATCTTTCCGAGATAAAATAGTACGAATGTTTCAATTCTGGATAGATATATATATATATATATATATGACACTTAACTTTACAGAATACCCCTATATTTTAATTAATATTAGTCCTAGTGGTATATGAAAAACCAGGCAGCCACAGACCAAGCTGTTTTGCTGTCTGAAAACTCCCCCCGCCCCCTGGCCCTGCGGAGTGATGTGTGAAAAGGCTGCTCTGGACCCGCTTCCTTCCTTTCCTTCTCTTCGGCCGCTGGAAGGTAACGTGCTCGCATTCCTGCTGCCTTTTATACAGCTATTCTCGTGTCCTGCTTCAGTTGTGGATCACATTTTAAAACAGTAAAACGGTTAAGTGATGCATTTGAAAAAGTATTTAACTCAAGTAACGTACTTCTGAGTTGAGCAGACGCATCTTTACACGAAATACTTAAGTCCCATCTCGGTGTGCTGAGGCCTACCTTTGGCAGGCCCGGTTGAATTAGTTTTACAGCAGCGCAGCTGTGACTGGTAGGCATGCTTTCAAATAAATAACACACAGCAAACTGTATTGTTTTCCCAAACCGATAGTATACAGCCACAACGTTACCCTAAAAATGACGTTGCCAGTGTTTACTATAAAAAGCAAAAAATAAAATAAAACAACGCTGCACGAGTGGATGTGTTATGCGTGCTTTCTTGGGTTCAGTTATGCTGTGCAATTCATTCTGTTTCTGGGAGTTCTTACAGCAAGAACTGTTACTCTACCTGTTATTAAAACGCGTCTTGCACATATTGTTAGCCCAGTCCTGTGCTCCGTCGCAAATAAAAGGTGCTTTTTGGATGAAGACCAGAGTACATTGCTGGAATTTGTCAGGGTTATTGCATTAATTACTGCGCTGCTCTAGTATTTCTGATTCAAAGCCTGCAGTAAATGGTCGTTTTATTTGAACTCGAAGGGAGCATGTTAAATTAGTAACATATCTGTTGCTTTACTTAATTTAGAAGCTGCCCATAAGCTTACCAGTATCCTGCAACGATGTTAATAATAGTACACTACCTGAGATAATGTACAGTTGCCGTTTGGACCCAATATAGTCGTGTAAAGTACTTGTTTATCAGACTGAAGTAAAATACATTGATGTGTTTGCCCTGGCTTTAAAGAATGGCTTCAGTTTACAGGAGCAATGTAGTTGTACGTGTCACGTTTTTCCTTACAGTCTATTTTATCTTTATTTTAGGTGTTTGAAAATGTCTGCTCATCTGCAGTGGATGGTTATCCGTAACTGCTCCAGCTTCCTCATCAAGAGGAATGGGCAGACCTACAGCACTGTAAGCATCATAAATCTACACAATCCTACACCGTGTTTATCTTAAATTGCTGCCTGTCCATTTTGTGGATGGCTGGTAGTGTTTTACATTCAGATTTGATAGACTGAGATATATTGATTGCAGACTGCTGTGTAAACTAGTTATAATGCCCCTTTTCCTTTAATCGTCAATCTTTTAGGAACCCAATAACCTGAAGTCCAAGAACTCCTTCCGTTTCAATGGGCTTGTCCACAGAAAAACTGTTGGTGTGGAGCCTGCAGCTGATGGAAAGGGAGTAGTGGTAGTCCTCAAGAAGCGTGCAGGTAAATATTTATTGCATGTGTGTAAGATTTTCAGATGATCACTTCCAGAAATGTAGTGTAAAATTACAAGCATTAGTAGAAAAGGTAATTGGAGAAAAAAGGGCAGGTAGACCGTGAAAATTGGTAAAATGACTGGATCATTGTTTGCAGCTGTACAGTAAATGAGAAATCCATTCCCAAGTGTTTCTGCAAACACATGTTTTAATATTAATAAACAATGTTATAGATGGGATTTCCAGTGGTCTCCTGAAGTGTGGTATTGTTTTTTCATCTGCTACATAACGGTTCAGACTTTCTGGTTTTATTTATATCTAGAGAACTGCATATCCAGTCGTGATGAAACTTGGTTATGCCATTCCCTAGCACAAAGTGTCATGCTTGCGTAAAGTATACCACATTTCAGAAAAGTTTTGAGTTTTACATAGAACTGCTTATCCCATTGTGATAAAAACTTGGTTTGGGAATTCTGTAGCACAGCAAACTGGGGACAGGTGGAGGTGCCTGTCTACCTATGTCATGGGGATTTCATTCATAATACTAATGTCTAAGTTGGTACTCGATGCCATGATGGGGGATCACTTTAAATAAAATTATTGTTGCGGCATGTGTAAACAATTTCTTTGCATAGTTATCCTTTTTGTTTGTCTATGTTGAGGTGATTTTAGATTTATTAAATGTACATGTTTTTTTTACAATAAGTCATAGATAAGGTGGGAGAGGAGTGGAAAAGCTCAATGTTGTAAAATTGGAAATGTCCTGTTTTAGGTCAGCGTAAACCAGCCACATCTTATGAGAAGATCACCATCAACAAGAACTCCCGTGCTACCCTGAACAGCCTGCGCCACATCATCCGCAAGAATAGCTACAGGAAGGATCTTCGTATGGTAAGTGATGCTGGTTTCTGTTAGACATTCAGTTACATTAAAACGATCAGATTCTGCATTTGTTGGTGAGTTTATCACGTGACAATGGCATTTGCTAGAAGTCTGCGTCATGTATTTAGTGTACTAACATCAGGAATTCCCTCTTGCAGGCTGCTCTGCGTCGTGCTAGCGCCATTCTAAGGAGCCAGAAGCCAGTGGTTGTAAGGAAGAAGCGCACCAGGGCTGCCAAGACAGCATAAACTGACTAAATATTGTCAATAAAGATTTGCTAACACATTTGAGCTGTGGAGAATTTTGTGAGACAGAGACCTATTTTTTTTCTATCTAGGTGGAGCACAAAATCAATATGTTCAATTTGTGTTTTTCTGAAAATTGCTGCTTTTTTATTATATAGGATAAGGTACCAGGGTACCTCTGAACTAGCAGTCACATTTGTGTATTGTTTTTGTTATTTTATTGTAAAATATTTACATGTGCAATGTGCTGTGCAAAACTGGTATCTGCAGTTCACAATATCATGCAGTCCTATTTCCTCACGTGTTGGTGAGCAGATGGGATGGGGGTAAGATTGAAATCTATGAGTACAGGTACAATAATACAAACAAGCAATATAACCCAAGTCCAGTGTTTCTGAAAACAAGGTTAATCCTATGTGGTATATGTTGAAAAGTACAAGAATTACTCCTGCTATTGAGCTCTCTGTTTTCTGTCAGCTGCAGAAGAATATCCCCTTTAATACTAAAACCCCTTTCACACTGGCACTCCTACCTGGATCAAAATGCAGCGTAGAGTGAAACCATGTACCTAGGTTAACCTGGGTCCCAGCGACCCACCTCATGATATGCTTTCACCTAGGTTGAGCGAGACAAAATAACCAACAGCCATGGCTGCGTGAAGGTTTCACTTCTGCAAGAAATGTTTCTGTTTAGCCATATTTTAGTTTCCTGAGACACACCATGAGCCAGATTGCAGCAGGGATGAAGAAACATTTGCTCTAACATTTGGGCTAATGGTTCAATCCAGAGAAGCTTGGATGGAAACGTCGGTAACAAGCTGCTTCCGGGGTAATAACGCAGATTGTGCACATGCGTCTGTCGCAGGTCAACCCTGCTTTATCAAAAGCAGTGTGAAATCACGTAGCCAATCCACATGCCACTGGGTTCTGACCTGGGTTGAGAATGCCAGTGTGTAAGGGGCTTAAGAAGGACATCAGTTGTTAATGTTGATTGATGAAGACCTTTCCTATGTATGGAGTTACCTTTTTCAAAATTTGGGTCTAAAACGAAAAATAACTGCCCTTGAAAGAGTGGGTAACTTAATTGTTATTCCCTTAACTAAAAATCATTGCAATAATTTACAGTATTAAGTGTTTACCTTCAGACTGCTTACCCTCACCTTAATATATAATATATATATATATATCTATCTAATCTATCTATATATATATATATAGATATATAGATAGATAGATAGATAGATAGATATAGATATATGCAGTATCTTCATTTTAGCCTACTTGACTACCCCCTGAATTAAATACTATTCTAGATATAGCACTGTTGGATGCACAGGACTGTTGTAGTTTGAAATATCTCGATCACCACGTTAGGGGCTAAAACACAAGTAGATCGAAATTGCACTCGCCTGGCCCTTCAGGATTTGATAGAAGCGATAAAAACTGGATTTTCCAGGTGTCTACACGTTCATTCACCTATCCTATAGACTTGTGCTGTAAGGGATCAACGAATATCTGATTAGCCATGCTGATGACTGTATCCAAACAACATTGGCATGACATGGTATGTAAATAGAGCTACAATATTGTCTTATTTTAAAAATGCGGAAACGTGCTCTGATTGAATATGCAACACGAGTACCACAAAGGGACATCACGTCAACACCATTTGACAGTATTAACATTTTGAGCATTTTAACATGACCTGCAATATGATTTCATCTAGCAGTTATTCTCAACCTTTTTGTTGTTGTTGTTGTTGTTGTCCTTAACCCAAAAAGCTAACCTTTATACAGGACGCAAGCCATCTGTAGTGCCATTGCTCTCCTTAATTGCACACATCGTTTCCTTGCCTCAGGAAACAATTAACGACAGCTTCATTCAAACTAAGCCCCGGTTTATTGATTGATTAATTAAAATCAACTGAGCGAAATAATAGTTTGGATTCTGACGATTAAAATCTAGGGTTTAATAGTGTTCTATAATCTTGTATTATTTATTTTTGTCCACAGTGTATATACTTCAGTAATTAATTGATCAGTTGATATGAACATAAATCGCATATTAAGTTGACAATTGTAGTGAACACGACCACAGACTCGTAATGAATTTCAGTAAAATATAAATTAATATGGCAAAATAATACAATACAAATGTACATTTAGACTTCCTTTTATAATACATTGAGGAGGGAAGTTCTGAAAATGTGTGTTCAAGTGATATAAATGTGATTTAGAGGGTGTTTTTTTTTTTTTTTTTTTTTTTTTTTTTTATTGGATCGCATGAGTATATGCCCAGATAATATTTGATCCAAACTTTAGAGGTGTGAAATAAAATATATTGTATCACTTATTAGTGTGCACTGCAAAGCGAGGTCGCTTTTGCGCTACATCCAGCAATGTCTCACAGCTGGGTGCTGTTCGTCACTGAAGCAGACGTAATTAATTGATCTGTAAAAATAGTTCAATGACATTCCAACACCCCTGACAAAAAAAAAAAAAATCAGCGAAAGCAGTACGTTGTCACATCTTCGTGTTTTAAAACAGATTTAAATCCATAAACAGATGCTCACGTTGAATGAAAGCAGTTCAGTTGTCCCTGAGTGGAAAGAGTAGTGAGAAATGTCAAGAAGATCTTTTCATCTAAATAATGATACGAGTGCATAACGCTCTTTGAGAAACTGCAGACTCACAGGTGAGACACCAGGAGCACGATGTGCATTATAACGGCCGCGTTTCTTTTCTGTGCCATTGCTACTTTTCCTAAATTCAGCACCGAATTTGAACTGCAGGACACCATCAATATTTTGCGAGAGGAAAACGTTTATCTGCACGAAAAAGTAGAGAATCTGACGGAGGCCCTTCGAGAACTCAAACATCTAATCTGGAACCACTCAAGAGGTTAGTATGAGTTCCTATGGCAACACTTGCACATTAGAAATATACTTTTGAAATGCTGTATCATGTAGTTTCAAACGTGGTCTGTAATCGCTGTATTTTCAAAGCTGAACATAGTGAACATAGAATATGTTGCGGCTTCGGCATGAATTATTTATTCAACTGCAATACTTGCTCGCTATTCTTCATTAGGACATTCCAGAGACCCGTTGTTTCAAAATACGAAATATATTGCATTAATGTGATGAAAACCACACTGTACTTTAGTTAGCAAATATTGTAATTGATATGTTATTGATTAGCTTGTTAATCAGCGGCACCCTCATTAAAATTATATTCCAGACCAAGTTAAAACGCCCTGCGTAAAGGGACTGAATCGTGTGTTATAGTGTATATCTTTGATATTGTTTTTGTTATCATGACTCAAATAAGTGTGAAATATGTTATCAAGTGACAGCTGTCAGGTCTATGCTAAACCGCTGTTACCTAGATATAAGCAGTATAGACTATAACTCCTGTAATAACTGTACAGATCAGACTTAGCAAGAGCCTCAGTTTGCAGATTGCTACAGCAAAGTAGTATTAAGAGCTGGCTGCATGACAAGTATAGCATCCTTTCCATCAGCTGGGTTTTCCTAGAATAGGCCACATATTGGCATTTCATGCTGGCTGTAAAATCAGTTCTAATTTAGCACTATCTTACCTAGTTTACATTAACATTAAGTATCCCAAGGTTAGTGCTAATCAGGGTCTATAGTCCATAGTTCCTTGAAATGGTAACATGTCTCGTAAAACACAACTTCCGTTGTACCCTAAACAGAGACTGATCGTTTAATGCGGTGAGTAATTGATTATAGAGATCTGCCCGTGAGCACATGACGTACCTAATCAATACGTTCTTCTCTACCCCCCAGAGCCGTTTGAAACAGTAACACTGCCATCAGTTAACTTTCCTTCTTTCAAACAGACCCTGGGAGTGCTCCATCGAATACTGACCTTCAGCATATATGGGACGAATGGACAGAAAATGGTAATTTCACACATTCCGTTAATAAGTGGACATTAGGAGGCAGAACTGAAAGTAGAAGCAGAAGTGACATCACTAGTATGTGAGTTTGCGGGGTCACCATAAAATAGAACGCATTTTTTTTTTTTAACAGCCCATATTAGTAAGTGTACTAATAAAACTATAAATACATTCAGCTAATTCATCAATAGCCCTTGAAGTATTGTGAAACAACCATGCTAATGAGTTTATATGGATGTAACATGAATCTGTAGATTCCAGATCGACTGTTCCATAAGGTATCCTAACAGTGCTTGGCGGCAAAGATGCAGTGTAAAAACACTTGTTAATGGACAGGAACGCAATGACCGGGAGTTAGCTCAGTTTTCACATTTCACTTTCTCCATTCATAGAAGCACCTGATACACAACTGATCTGAAAGAAAATTACGTTACGGATTCTGCCCCCTGGTGGTGAGAGATAAGAAGCACTATGAATGCAGACGTGCTTTTGCATAGTGGTTAAGACACTCTCTTGCGGTGTCCGGGCCGCCTGTTTGTCATCCTGCTCACAAACATTCTAGTTTGCATGAACAAGCCTTCTAAATGGCCTTCTAAGCCCGTGTAACCCCTCCATTGCCTGTTGTCTGTGCAGGGCTGGGCTCCGACACGCACCACCTCTTGGAACGCACTCTATGTGCTCATGACCCCCATAGAGGAGCTGCACACAGGAACTGGCCTCTTCAGCTGCTCATTATAAACTGCTTTATTTATTTGTGTTTGCTGTTATTGTGACCTATTTCTTTGTCTGTATACCAAATAATATACACGGTGGTACTTCATTGATCATCTGAGCGCCAATATGCATGCACGCAGTTTGAGTGTTACTGTTGGCCGATATGAATAGAGGATTTCAGCAATGTATTACATTTTTAGTTGTCCATTGGATAGTGTTGCTTTTATGTATTGTTTTCTTTGATTCTGAAAAAGGCTTTCTGTAAACACTAATGTCTTAGTTTCTTGTTAAAACAATGGCACTTTTATGAAATGTAGTATTTGTTTATTACACCTAAATTAAATGTTCTTTAATTGTTACCATGTTTCATTTTTAGGTAGACCTCATAAATGGCAGGGCCCTGCAGAACATGACATGTAAATCTAATATATGTATGTATTCAATGCCAGAACCCTTTTCATGCACTACTATGAGATGTTTTATTTTTAAAAACTGTTCACCATGTAAATCCACCTGCAACTCCAATACAGTATTATTCAATAAAATGATTTACACATGAACATGCTTGTTACTTCTTTTTCAAACTATATTCTTTACAAATCTAGAATCTTTTTGTTTGATTTTACTGTAGCACCATTTTTCAAAAATGACAAAGTAAATATTTGCATTAATCAAATATTGATCCTATTTAAACAATTCATAAAGTACACATGGTGTATATTTCCTCTTCAGATCTGAACACTTGTGTAGCCTCTTTTAATAATGAAACATTATTTAAAGAAATCATCATAGAATGAATAGCTAATTGAAAGCAGAAATGTGATGTAATATTGAATACTGTAATATTCAATACCCGTAAAGAGAGACCCAGGTTACATACCAGATAAGCAGCTAAGAAGGTAAATATTACAAATACAATGGTAGTATCCCTTTAGAGTGATGAATGCATGTCCAATGTGATAAATAAAGTACATTCAAACCATTTGACAGTACATAACAAAACGCTACATTAGAAACCCCAGCCACTTTCAGCACACACATTACATAAATCAGACGATTCAGTTGTCAGGGATACTCAAACCCACTTTAGCATTCTAATCTAATTTGTCCTATAAAACTCAGAAATGTAATTTCAGAGTACATGTAGTTTAAAAACTGGTCAGCTGGGGGCGCTATATACTTATGATTTAGCTTGTATAAGTAATACAATTAGGATTTGAAATGTTTACATGCATTAAACAGATAAGGAAGCGCCACCTTACGGAAACACAATTTATAAACATAAGAGCATTACCTTAGCCGAGTAGTGTGTTAACCAACAGTCCTAAAAGCAGTGTTCTACCTCTAATTCTGAGAAATATGGCAACTTCTAAAAAAATACCTCAATACAAGGTTAAAATGACCTTCACTGTAAATCCTGGGCGCTATGTTCATATTGTTAAACTTTATTTTACATATTTTAGCTATTAATTATTTACAGAAAGGGTAACCTGTTTGAAACAAGGTTCTATGTTTTCATACACTTCTAAATAAAACATGAGTTTCACACACTCAAAACCCTTTCAATCATATTTACCTTCATTCTGACCACATAATAAGGCTGACTCAATAATATACTGGTTGAACAGAAAAGGGAATGGGATTACAATACATGGGTGATTCAATATAACCAGAGATTCTATTCTGCGTTTTTTGTTGGAACACATTTATTGATGAACAGCAGCCTGGACATTGGTTAAGCACAGGAAGTCCTTGATTTATAGTAGCTAACGGAATCTTTCAGGTTAATAACTCAGTATTATCAGATTTGAAATCGTGATTAAACCTTCATTTAAAAAACTGCATTCAGGAAGAAGATGAATGTTTCACAGCCACATCTATACACCACACATGCTGCTTGTTTCTGAAGGTGGTAAAAATACCCTTTTGATGACTTTCTATGTTGTTTTGTCCCTGTGCGAGACGGTGCATTTCAGAAGTGAAATACATATAACAATAACATCTCAGATTTAAATGCATAACAAACAACAGAGGCTCTATTTGTGCTTTATTTCATTTTAGTTCTCACAATTTAGTAGGAACCATTAAAATGTACAAAAGGTATAAAACTAAGAACTGCTTGTCCCTTCATACAACATTGACTGGAGTACATAAATAAGCAAAATAACTAGTCATTACCATTTGTACTGTAACAAGCATTCACATAAAGGGGTTTAAAATGTTAGTTCCCAGACGTACAGTAAAGTACACAAGAGCTTCCACTTTACCACAAAGAAGGAAACTAATGCAATCACATGACATCAAGATGCATCTTGTAATAAATACATCATTCAAACTCAACATTGTACAGTATAGCTATAAAAACAAACAAGGGTGTAATTCTACATTACAAGAGAAATCAAATGACTTGCATGTCCTTGCTTGGGGTTGTTCAATGCACAAGTTCTGCGTTGGTTAAAAAGACACTTACATACAAGAGTGATGCCATGCTTATACACTAGACTGGAGAGTCATAAACCTACAATACACTAGGGTGAAACAGGAGCTAGAATGCTACATTTATTTTACTTTATGCTAGTCAGGTACATCCTGTATTCTCTTAAATGTATCTCAGCAACATGCAAGGTTATAGTAAATCTCTCTACCAACCTTTTCTAAAACATGCATTCTTTCCTCAGTATATCTACAGCACAATAGGGGTCTACTGTAAGAAAACAAAATAATTTGAAATCACCTTCTGCTTTGTGGTTTACATCATTTCTGAAAGCTTTTAAACAAAAGTATTATTTTATCAAAATCATAACAGGAATGCCTTTCTGCCTTGTGTAAAAGCTGAAAGAAAAACAAACAGGCATTTTAAAATCCCAGCATGGAATTCAAAATGACATTAGAAAGAAAGAATGGGTTATGGTCATTGCCAATCGTTTGCTGAACCAGAAACAACTGGTTAGTTGAGGACTCCCAATTATCAGTTCAGCATGTGAAGTGTTGAGGTACCAGGGGAGGGCAGCAATCAGTGTAGACAGCAGAACATTATAAATGTGGAACACAAAACCAAGGAGGAAGGCTGTTAACAATGGGACTACAATAGACGACTTTGTTTTTTCATTAGTTTTTTACGTTAATTCAGACGACACAAATACAAGGTACCGTACCTACGTGGGAGTTAGGCACCAGAAAGCCACTTCTCATTTATAGAACGCAGCTTGAAAATAGCTGCATTACCCACAACGAAAATGGATTTGAAAACCTCAACTAGCAGTCCTATAAGGAAATTGGATTGCAAGCACAGGAGCACACACAAGACCACATTGTTAATTCCATTCTGCACCCAATGCAGCTGTGGTTGAATGCATCGACTTGGGCTTTTAAAAACAGGCTCTTTTATTGATCTGATTGAAGCACATTGTGAAGAGGCTGGACCTGTCACTCTGGATGGTTTTTACATTTACTGTAGTTCCACTCAACATTGTTACAGCACTTTCAGCAAACACAATGCCATGCACAGCAACTGGCACTACAAGAGCCTCCCAGTTCTAATTAGAAGTGAAGTGGCCTGCAAACAGGGCAGGCCCTTGTGATTTAGTCATTGCTGTACTGTTTCTAGACTGAAAGATTTCTTTAAAAACCAATTATCACCATTTTCAGGGGAACTCTCAATGAAGGACTATGATTGTACAGCCAGGAGGTTTGAACTGTGGCCCCACAGGCTTTCATTTGTAGCTTCGCTGTACAAAATTCATTGGGTTCATACCAAGATGTTATTACCTTTGAATTATTCTCATAATTACACAGTAAGGCTGAAAATGTACTTTCCAAAACCACATAAGTACTCAAAAGTTAGCTCCCTTGTTAATAAACATTTACATTAAAAGTTCTAGGTATTTACTAACAGCAGAATATTGGTATTGCAATAGTTTAAGATTGGATTAGATTATTGCTTCATAAATAATCAGGTGTCAAGTCAACTGCATGCTCTAATGAGATGTTGCGACTGTTTTAGCACCTGAGCTGCCTTTCATAATCTACCTGTGCCTAGCAACACCTCTACGAATACACTGAATTAACAGTCTAGGTGACACACTGGGTGATTTAGAAGTTGCTAAACCAACCTTAAATAATTGATTCCCAATCACTGATGTAACATTCATTAGATCAATAATCAGAAATACCTCCCCTCCACCACTGCCAGATTTCTGTTGACAACAAAAGACTCAACCTGCTTGTAAAACAATGCTAACCAATCTTTCCAATTATGCAAAACACATACCCTACATTTGTGTAGCCCAAGGTAAGCAAACTATGTCTCGTCGTGGTGAGGGCTTGTCTTTTGTTTTTGAGAGGAAGGCTTAAATCTTGAACACATGTTATCTAAAACTGTGCTTTCAGTCAATTAAATTGGAGCACATGTGGATCCAATTTATTTGATGAGCAATGCATTTGATATATTAAAATGGCGCTAGCTATATCAACATCAAGCTGAATGTTTCAAAGAAAACACACCTTCAGCTCATGGGTCAAGATCACTAGGTCAATAAAGAGGGAATGACTTACATACAGAAGAGAAATAGAAAAAACAAACAACCTTTTAAGAGATAAAAAATAAATAAACACATCATGATCAAGGTGTTAGTACATCATTATTACAGATTTTATGTTCCTGCAAACATGTTTAGGATCATAATCATATTTGTTGCTTATATCACAGACTTGAATTTCCATTTTAAGCTAATCAATTTCCAGATCGCTGTCTTCATCGCTGTGTGTGTAACACATGGCAGAGGCATTTCGGATACAGGATGGGATCACTGCATGTTTATCTGGCAGAAGGCCGTACTCTTGCAATAGAGCCTCCAGATCTACTGCAAAGAAGTCTTCTCCAAGCTGATCTGTGAGTCGCACAAAATTGCCAATCAGATCTCCTTCCTTGTAGACCAGCAGAGCAGGCAAGGCATTCCCAGTGAATCTGGCACTGGCACCAATCACACAACTTTTGACCCGACAAAATTTAACAAGAGGGTACTCAGAGGCTAGACATATCATGCATCCCGCCATCGACTCACAGGCAGGGATATCGTCTTCATAGATATGAATCATCACAAGCGTGCCTTTTGCCTCTTTGTCTACTGTGTCCAAGAACTCTTCTGCGCTCTCCAGTTCAAAGACCTGCTCGAATCTCTTCCCGCTGTACAACTGCCTTCTCATTTCGTCGATTCTCTGTTTTCTGTATTGCTGCAGAAAGTCCTCATTGTCGTTTTCTGCCTGAAGCTGGTTGTATTCTTGCAGGGTCACCTAAAATTCAAACACATAAAAACACTAAGGGTCGTATTCAATGACTTACTTCAGTTCAAAGGGTACAGTGTAAATGTAGGAGATTATAAATTAACTTCCCTATTTTATTTTTATTATTTAGTTAAAAGCTTTAAACTTAGCATTGGGGTAAAATGCTATGTGTACATGGTGTCAAGTTGATAAGCTTAGTTTATTATTGAGAATGGACAAATGTTTCTGAAAGTGTAATGAATACCCAGATAACTGGGAAAAAAAAAACATTAAGACCACATGTTAATTGCTCAATTATGTTTGGTGACATTGCTACATAACATGATCAGTTCTAATCAAAAAACACTGTAGATACAGATTACATTATCTAGTGAAGACACTAAAATCAGGTTTATTTTTGCAATTACAGTAATGCAGCATGCAATTCATTTTGAAGCCTTAGTATTCCCTCCTTTTAGTGGAGTCACCCCGAATCCTAAGTCCTGCCACCGTGATGAATAAATGTGTGTCCCGGCCGCTCACCTTCCCGTTGATTTTCTCTTGCAGCTCCTTCTCCTTGTCCTTCTCACGCTCGTCGTCCAGGTGTGAGCGGCAGGTCAGGGACAGCTTCTTGATGAGCAGCTCCATCTCTGAGCGCTGCTCCTGCCGCTGCTCATTCTCCAGCTGTTTGTATTTACGCCAGTCATTGATGACACCTTTCGGTCCTGCAAAGCAAAACACCCGGCCCCTTTATAACCGACACTGAGTCAGGACATTGCAATTTGAACAGTAAAGAGCATCAAAATCTGGGGATAAGTGGTGTAAGAGCATTTGAGATGCAGAACAAAAGAGGTTCATGCACTGGTCAATTACCCTGAATTGCATCAAGCACCTTTTTGTAGGTGTAGTCCTGGGATAACTACGGATAGGCGTTTGACCCAATCCAGGGTTACTCCCCAGGGCTGAAAAATATTCTAATAAAATCCAGCTGATCTTGTCTGGGTACAGATTAATCAAATTCACCATTCACCATCAGAAGTAGCTTCAGAAATCAGTTACACGGTCTACAATGTTTTGTTTTAGTACCAGTATTAATAGCGCTCCCATCCTGGCTGTAATCCATCTCAAGAACCTCAGGATTGTGGATGGTCTTCTTCCCTTCAGCCCCATCCCCCTCTCTGTCACTACCCTCATCCTCACTGCTGCTGTAGTAGTACTGGAGCTTCTCCCCCATCAGTTTGTCATCCAGGGTTGTCATCGTTACGGGGCTCTTAAATGAAACAGAGGAAAACGAAGCTCCCGAGGAGTGCTTTCTAATGTGTCCTTTGATGGCTGAAGACCCCAATAACCTCAACTCAGGTGATTTATTACAGTTCTTCATAAATGGACATATTTAATTGGGAATATACTCAATTTGTCTTAACAGAATTAAGCACTGCATGTGTTTAAGCTTGTAATAAATTATAAGATTATGAAAACCGACATCTACTGTAACTTTCCGTAGAGTGTTCTGGGATAAAGGTGCTCTATTTAAACCACTGAACCCGTTCCCAACAAAAAATTAAAAGCCCACCTTGTCTTGCTTAAAGTGATTGTAACTAACAAAATAATTTTAGCAAACATGTACTTTCATTTAAAAAAGGCTACCTGGTACAGCACTACATTAGATTAAAGGAATCTCAGTTTGCAAGCCTTGTTTTCAGATGTGCTCCACTTCTTCAGAGCCTCCTTTCCTGTCCTTAACCTTGTGCAGTACCAGATATCTTTTAAAAAGACGAAACATGTTTGATATAAAAACGTATACCTTTCAAATCTGCACGCTTGAGATCCATATAGCAAATTTAATCTATTTAATTTTAGATTTATTACATTTTGTTAGCTACACTACAAGCACTTTAATTCATAAAGGAGTCCAGCTCTAAAACTCAAGACGTGTAGTACTACTTGCATTATAAATGTATTGAACAACTAACAATTGCCGCCATTTGCAACAAAAATGTGCCTATTACTCAAGAGCATAGCGAGGGTGGCACATTTTTAAAAAGAAACAAAAAAGGGGTCCCTTTGAAGGTACACTGGCATCTCCATTAACATTTGCCCATTCCCATTTTCTTGATAGTCTCATTATTAACCTAGTGAGCTACTTATCAGCAGTGTAGGTGTGCAGTACATTTATTAAAAGGTCAAGTCTCCTGTGAACTGGGATGCTACAGTACTGCTCAAAAGCACACTGCTGGCCCTTAGTAGATTAAATAACACTGATAAACCTTAATGAACTCCTTTCTATTGTGCTCAACCCCCATTCGTCCTCCCACAGACATGCATTAATTAATAGGAGATGAATCTCTAGATTTCAGGTCTGCCCTAAAATGCAGTTTGTATAGTGATGGTTTGAGCACTGGTTAGTGATTTAGAATGAACAGTTCCCTTTTAACCCCCAATAAATATACCCAGCTAGTAATAAGATAACTATTTAGTAATAAATAATGTGTTTACATAATGTAACGTTTACAGAGAAAACATTAATGTTATTTTAGCGCAATGATTTACACAGACACCTCGTTATTTCCCAACATGTGCGGTTCAGCGAGGGACTACTGTAAACACATTTTTTTTGTGTAAAAGTTACATTTCAACAGAGATTCGAGTTTTTTCCTTTCCCCATCGGCCATCTCTTCAGCATGTGTCCCAGCTGAGCCTCTAAATAATTCGGTAGCCTTTGTCAGGGATTTGCGTTACAAATTAATCTGTCACATGAGAGGACTGCTCATTTAATCTGTCATGTGACGGACAGCCGTTGAATAACCTGTGTAGGTTTGAACATGTAACACTGAATATTGGTCTTAACGGCATGGCTAATCCCATTACCTTTGGATTTCCACTAACTGGAACAATGTTAAGAAGGATTACGGCTAGGGTTGCCACCTGGCCCCATAATTCCAGAACATGGTTTTTAAGTTGCCCTTAAACTGAAAGCAATAAACACGTGAATTGAGCACCAAGCACTTGCTTAATTTATACTGCTTCTTAATTATCCAAATCATTGTGATAATTAAAATCTTACAAAATAAAAAAAGCATCTTGAATAAACATGTGTGTAGGTTTATTCAAGATATTTATTTTATTTTGTACAAAATGATATTTCAGTTCTCAATATTTAAAAGATGCTATTTATATCCTATTAATTAGTAATATATAGCCCTAATTTACATTGACTCTCCCAATTATATAACAACACTGATCCAGTGTTCACGTTGTCTGGTGTCAAGAATAGTGAACAGCTGCTCAGTATTAATGATTTCAGTGGGAGAAGGTGTTGTACTATTAGAAACTATAAATAAACTTTAAAATATATATTTAAAACTATTAATAAAAATATTAAAATATTGATGATGTACTTATTTATTTATTTCATTTGTTAAAAGCTATTATTGTATTGTCATGCTGTCTCAAGATAATTAATGACCAGAATCAATTTAGCAAAGGTTTAGGGGTCAATTCACATGTTGATTTCCTTCAGTTTAAAGGCAACTTCAAAATCCTGTTCTGTCTCACAGTGTTCCGGAATTATGGGGCCAGGTGGCAACCCTAATTACGGGAGATACACTGACATAAATAAATGCCCATGCGAATAGTGTCGTCACAATTGCTTCAAATTTAGAGTAAAGTAACTAAATGTACTTTGTTTACCTATATATGCATGAATGCCTGGAGAGTGCACATCACACAGGAAATGACATTGAAAAGATTCCTAGTTTAAGGATTAGACAGGAGCCGAAGAATCGTCTCTTCTTAGCTCGAAATGAACACGTAGAGAATGAAGCATCAGAACTCAAAAGACACTATTTGCAAATAAAGATGTGTAGACAGAGGGACATCTTCAATGGTTTAGAAATAATATATATATATATATATATATATATATATATATATATATATATATATATATATATATATATATATATATATATATATATAATACCAAATACTAATTCTTACCACAAAGAGTACCGAATGTGTTTGAAAGGTAATAAATCGCTCCCCTCTGATTTCCCTCAGCTGCAGACAGTCGAGAAACACAACCGAACATCCGGTTCTAATAGACACGAACTGTAACCGACTGCAATATCCAATAATGAGAGAGAAGGGGAACAATCGCCGTCATGTAGGCGGGGAACGAGCTACAACGCGGAAAAGTCTGAGAAACTGACCCCCTGTGTTCGCCATGTTGGTCCGGTTGCTACTTAAATAACATCACGGTGCTGCCGACTGATGGAGCCAACATGGGCCAGTTTCAATAACCGCCGAACCAAGGCGTCTTTCCTGGGTCAACTCACGCGAGGGTAAGGAAAGAGAAGTGGAAAATGGTAGCACAGCATATGTTTGTATGTTCAGTGTTGAAGTTTAGAATGCACTTTATATTTCTCTGTAAAATAATATACAATAGCGGCCCGTTAAAGGTCCAGTATTTTGTTTGCTGTTCACTAGAATCTTGAGCTGGTTTGCCCCACCTAGTTTGTGCATTTGCACACCCTACCTTCATAGCTTTCGTTAAATGTGGTATATATATATTGTCGGATATATGCAAATATAAAGAATGTCAAATGGAAATACCTGGAATATGTAACACACAGTTTTGATTCGTTCATCCCTGACATGTAGTCGTATTTTTTCTATTGAAAACTGCTCAAAACTAACAAATGGCACATTCCAGAGTAATATAATATGCGAATCCTTACTTTGATATAATTATAATAAATAATAATCTTTACTTTTATATAGCGCCTTTAATAGTGGACCACCATCACAAAGCGCTTTAAAAGATATGAGACTAGGGTGTGTAAACTGCATCAGCTGCAGAGTCACTTACAACAACGTCTCAACCGAGAGACAGCGCAAGGAGGTTAAGTGACTTGCTCAGGGTCACGCAATGAGTCAGTGGCTAAAATATGAAGAAACATCCACCCAACCCAGCAGTGTAAATGAAAGCTCTATTGCTGCATACTAAATCCAGATTTAAATCTGTATTGGGTGTTAATTAAGTCCAATTGATTTTCAGTGTGGTTAACTAGGACACATAAAGCTTTACGCCTGGATACCATGCATCTGATGGGCTGTTAATGTTACCTATTTAAATCCCCTGCAGGACCAGTGCTAATGGAAAAACACCAAAGCCAAGCATTGAACTATGGTGTCTATCCATTTTACCAGGAAAACAAGTCAGACTAATGACCCAGATAGAGCACTGAAAGGCTAAGGGTCTGTAAGATGGGAATTGTACCAGCAAGTGATGGGAAAACATTAAATAGTGTATTTACAACGGAAGTTGTTTCCCCTTTATTGTTACTACCATAGGGTGTATTTTCAGAAATTAACTTTGATTTTTTCCTGTTATGCATATTTGGAATCTTCATTATGATTTATGAAATGTGAAATATGTTTGAAGATGAGCTAAATGGATATGTGCAATGTATTGACAAGCAACAGGTGTGCTACAGGGGGCCCAGTCACAAAAAAAACATCAACATTGGACAGGACACACATAGTCCACTCTCAATGTGCTGAGAGCTGCGTGGTCCTACCCAGTATTAGAGGGGAGGGAAAACTGAGTAAGGAGCTCAAAGTCATTTCAATTTATTTTGCACATTTCCCCTGACTATTTTATTGTGTCTGCAATGATTCTGATTGCTCTTATCTTGAAGTTTATAAGAGCTCGCCTGGAACTGAACAGTCTTCAACTCTGCTTGCCACACGCTCTCCCTGTCTACATACAGTAAATGTAGAGTAGGTAGGGCTCGGTTAGGGTTAGGGTTAGTTAAAAGTGAATTGTCACTGGAATGATGATGGCTGTTCACTGCTGGCATTAAGGATTCTCTAGGCAAGCTTAAAACAGCTAAAATCCATATAAAGGCAGATTAGGGAAAAATTTCAATATCAGAGCACCAGAACTATAGGAAATGTGAAAAGCAAAAACAACACAAACAATTAAAATGATGTTTGAATCTTCTTTATTTTTAAGGCCATTCTCTGTAGCCCCTTCCGTAGCCACAAATGTTATCACGTGACAGGTTTTCACTGGATACAAACAAGGGGTGATATAGCTGATTCTGTTGATGTGGGCTTATAAGGCAAGAACCTTGTTGATTACACCTTAAAAGAGAAAACATTCAGGGTTTGCGTTTTGTACATATATTTACATTTGATTGTGGAGAAGACTGGACCACAAAAATCCATTTACATTTCCAAAGAACCCAGGTTGAAGGAAACAAGACACAGATTGCCGGCAATATCCTTCTCTTTGAAATCAAAGGGGGAACATTTCTCCAAAGCCACATAACGCCATGGAAATGAGATTATTGTTTCGGGGCTTCAACCAGACTTGTAAAGCACCCTTTCTTCTTTTCATTACAGTGCTGTCTTTAGATTATTACATTCTCTGAACACTGAACAGTATAATTTGCATTTCTGCGCCTCACTTACACTGTTGTTGTTCTTTTAGTTTGGTTGCATTTTTAGCAATTAACAAGACCTTAGTGCCACATATTTGTCAATATATGGCTTGCCTATATGTTTGTGCAGACCAGCGTTGAATACAATTTAAGGTGAAGAGCTGTTAGTGTTGAATAAAATACAGCTCTTGTGTGGAAGAAAGAAAAACATGTTAATTAAGGTGTTTGAAAACATAATGCAATTAGACTGTCTTGATTTTTAATAGCTTATCAAGTATGGAGGAGAATGCATTTAGGTCCACATCAAAACTGCTCTGTAGCAGTACATATAGTCCCATATTAACATGGAGATACAAAGTGAGAAACAATTTGTCTACAGAGGCTTTTTAGTACATAGCTGTTTTATTCTTGTAGCTAGGACTGTGTATTTAGGCAGATGATATGCACGACTTAAGGGTTGATTTGATCTACCTTTACCCCACCGGTATAAACCACAGTAGGATTTACAGCTTCAGGAAACCCACCTGTGCTGCCATTACATTATATTGTTATTATTATTATTAATAATAATACTAATCATTTAAGTAACAAAGTATACCCGGCCAACTGTACATAATTAAGCTGTCACTTTATGGAGGGGTTCTGGTGACACTTTAAAAACTTTGATTTTTTTCATGTACTCAGAACCCAGAGATAAAACGACAGTTTTATATTTAAGCAGCAGGGTGCACTTTTATAATTACTTGCAAACAATTTGAATTTCTCTGGTTTCTCACATTCACAGTGCATTTTTATATCGCTCAATTTCTTTTCATTATCGCAGCGTTTTCTTGTGAATACATTTTTTTTCCCTCTTCAAAAATCTAGACAGCATTTTGATCTGCTATTTTGCAAAGTGGTTTGTTCAGCTGTTCTGAAGTCAGTACTGTGCTATTGCTGTAAAACATTGCCTAAAACGTTCCACTGCACTGCCATTATATTGTTACAAACCTGTTTATTATCATTTCTAATTTTAGAAGCATGGTTCTATGTTAATAGATCATTTTACTGAAGAATCAGTTCAAGATTTGCACACTTTTTAAAAGGTTTATTCTTCAAGCTGTTTGGATGCTATTTTTACAAGTGTTGTTTCAACTCAGGAAATGGTAGTGTAAATTAGGACTGTCTTACTGTCTTATTTACCTAATATGCTGAATAAACTGAATGTGTTTTTGTCTACCTGCTCTTCAGTGAAGTGCAAACTTCAAAGACCCAGGTTTAAAGATTTCTTTAACAAAAAAGCACTTCATTTTATTATTATGTTTCATTATATTGAGTCGTGAGTACTAGATATTTGTTATTGGAAAAATAAAGACCAGATTGTGCAATGTTTCTGTTTTTTTTTTAAATTACAGTAATCCTCCAAATAATTTGTACTTTGTATAAAAATACAAATAATCTTTAAGTATGTTTTTTCAAAGAAATTCAGAACTACTAAAATAAACTTAGCAAATTCAATTAGAGATGTTTTGACTAAAAGTCTTTCTCGATGTCTTCAATGTAGACATTGAGAAAGACTTTTAGTCCAAACGTTTGTATTTCAAAATGTACCACTGTTGCTGGATGATATTCGGATATTTGTATAGCAAGTGTTTCAAATCCCCAAATTCTGTGTTAGTGTAATGGGCAGTGTTGTGTAATAAACTGATTTTACAGATTCAGATGAGAGGAGATTAAAAGCACTATAGCCAAGAATGCAGGCAAACCTGGCTGATTCGCACCCAGCCTCCCCCTGTACATTAATGCCATGACTCAGATGTCATAGATTGGCGGCGGATGATTGCCGACATTAAAGGGAGGTCCATTGCAAATTGTGACCTGTCAGTGAAATGAGATGAGGTTAAAGCCCAATAACCAGATAACCGGACTCTTGCGGTTAAGATGCTCACTTGCAGTATGTGTGGTCGCCAGTTTGTGTCCACCCTCTGCTCTGGGAAGTGTCTACACTAATCAATATGGTGTGTGATCATGCAATGATTGTGGGAAACCTTTTACCTCTAGGACCACAGAAGTGATGATCCAATATGGGTAAAGTTTTGTACAACTACAGTTTACACAAACTTGGATTTTTCTTGGAAGTAATAGGTCATGACAATCCTCGCATTTCTCAAAGTAGCAGAATCTGCTGTAAGCTTCTTTGCTAGACTTGTGTAAAATAACACTTCACTAAATAAGGAACCTGCACAAGAGGCCTTAATTTACACATTCCGTTTCTCTCTCCCCACATTCGGTTACACAAGCCACAGACAGACAGATACAGCAGCCGGCTGTGTAGCACATTGTTTACAGAGTTTAACTTCTGGTATTTAGTCCTACTTTACCAGCTGTGCTCTTATAATAAACCCATAATGCATTTTCATCCGATGGGAGGTAGGGTTAGATGTTAGGCTCCAAAAAGCCTAAACCTGGCCTAAAGGTTCAGATCTTGAACATAAGGGAACATTACACTGTCCTTTTATTGCTTTTGGTTTTTAAATAAAGTTTCTTTCGCAAGACACTGCAAGTTCTATGAGGATGCTGTCAGAATACCTGTTTCAAAATTTTTGTCAGGAATACAACAGTACCAGTAGTTTTCATATACAGCTATGGCCAAAAGTTTTGCATCACCCTATAGAATTAACACATTTTGCTTCATGAAGTCGAATGAAACCTGTTGAATAATGTTATGTTAACATATCGAGTTACATAACACTGTGTAGTTTTCCATATACAGTACTTAACGAAAAACTGTCAAATTGAAAAATGTGACATTTTGAAATCTAAATGAAATGCTGTACTACTTTTGAGATATCATATTGTAGCTTCTTTGATTACACAGTGTTTTTATAAAATATCTAAATTATGTTTAAATATATATACTGTGTATGTGAATCAATCTTTCTATCTATCTAAACTATGTCTCAATCCTAAAGTTCTAATTGATACAAAACCTTTGGCCATAGCTGTACTTATAAATTAACAAGCAAACATTGCTCTACAGAGACTTTTCCTAAGTAAACAGACAATTCTTGTCTTTGCACATCACAAACTTGGCCTGTTTTGATCATTTCTACATTCTGTATATTTTTCAAAGTTGTCTGGACTACCGTCTGCATTGGGTATGCTTGTGATCTTTAATGAAATGAAGATTCTGATTGTCTTGGGTTTTCTTTTTGCAAAGCTGAGCTTTTGGGAATGCAAATATTTAACATGCCCTGTCTACAGAATTGCTGAGCCCTTCAATTCATACAACTGAAGAAGAATGAGTCATTTTTAACAATCCCCAGAGATTCGGTTTACTTGTTATGCTCTTGTGATCACAAGTGGCAGGGTGGGAGATCTTTATTTCTTTGAATGGGGTCATGAGTAGGCACAGCTATTCAGTCCTTATGCATCAACTCTTTTATTAACCCTAATTGCAAATGAAATAACTGAGCTCATTTGACTTGTGATCATCTGTCACTGCATTGATTCCAAAGTAATTAAATGGAGGAATGTCATGCAAGTAATATATACAGTAAGAACATCCAACGCTAAATGTATAATTAATATGTACAGCAAAACCTGAACTAATCATCACTGTTCATGAACAGGGAGGGACAGTAGCACTGTCTGCAGTCGGCTGAATGACATTTTAACCTCATAGCGCTGTGGGTACATCAAATGCTGACCCAAAGACCTTCTACCTTTCAAACAGGGAGTTAATGAGGAGTTGGTTATGCTGGCTTAGCGCAGATTTAATAAAAAAAAATATTGTTGCACTTATGACTTGGATTCTATGGCACTATTCAATAAGAAATCCAGACATGACATGAGTCAAAAACACATGTATACTGTGTTTGATTCAATCCTGCCATAGAACAGGACACTAGCATGCATGGTTTATTTTTTTGATTGTATCCTTTAACTATGTCGAGGCTAACAAATCCCGTAGAATCACTGCCATCTTGGTTGTACATGATGGCCATACACTCTATTGATGGCCGTTTTTAGTGTTTTTTGATATCACAAAATTAAATTAAGATGGCTTCAAAAGAGTTTATTTACAGATATCTGCAAATGATTTATGGATATCTCTCTAAATATTTCAAGATATCTTAAAATGCAATTTGAGATACTCTAAATGATAATTCAGCTTGCCATATGCATCAGCCTGCAGAATTTTAATGAAACTGTTGTAAATTCCAGCATAATATTTGATTAGCCACCCTTGTTGGTGGACACAGGGCTGAATCCCCGTTCACGCAGATGCGGACCTCCTCTATCGCTGAGTTTTCATGATATTTGAAATTTCGGTAATACTGCTGGTAACATTGCTATCAAAAGTGCTAAGATCAGAATAGAACAATTTCTGTCAATTAATTGGTGGGAATTATATTGCCTGTATTGCTATTATAACAGTGCTTTTTATTTGCATCTTCTTTAAAGTCTCAATAACAGTAATGATGCCATAATTAAAATGTAATCCCAGTAGCCCACAGGAGAAGCATCTCACAAAGGTTCCAATAAAGTTCCCTTCAGTTTCCAACGAAGATTATCAGCTTTTCTGTTAAACACAAAGCAGAGAACACTGCAACAAAATCCCTAAGGAGCAGTAGATGGATGCTGAGTGTGTGCTTTCCTGGATAGTTCAAACACGCTGCAGAAAGCTGCACATTCCTAGCTGACAGTGTAGGACCTGCCCCATATGCATTTCTTTTGTATATTTCTAACCCAGCTGTATGACATCAGCAGAGTCATACATGTGTATTATGCTGTGCCTAATCTAATATTTTTGCTTTACTATACCACAGTAAAGGTTTATAGAAAAGATGGGGAAGATTAGTTTTGTTTTATATAGGTTTTGGAATGTTTTATGTACAAATGAAATATTGGCCTAATTAAAAAATAAGTAACCTACAGTTTAGCATAATCTTACCAGTAGAGCAGTTTTAATACAAATGGTTATATCATTTAATATATGAGCATGGAATTGGTAATCGTGCAATACAAAAAAAAAAGTACTCTACTTTAGAATTGAAATGTACTGTACTTTAGAAATGATTGCATTTTAAAAATAAATTCCAGCCTTGTTTAAAAGTGTGAGTGGGTGGTTCCAGCAACGCATTGTACTTGCTTGCCAATGCTGATTTGCAGCGTTGTTAGCCAAGCTTGCTATACCCACTCAACCACCAGCTTTCTTCATTATTGCATGACGAGCTGTCACAAAGAGTCGATGGGGAAGGGAGAGGTGATAAAATGTGCAGTTGCAGGTATGGGACCGTGAGTAATTGTGCGGTTTTGTGTGTACTTTTTAGTTTAAAAAAAATATATATATATTTAATAGCTTACTGAATGATTTACATTTGGCTCTTTCAACAAATATTTGAGTAAATATTTGAATAATGTGCTATGTGATTTATCGTATCATCTTATCAAATTGTATCACTTCTTACAAACCTGGAGGTAAATTATTAAATGAACTGTTATTATGTGACTCATTTTAATTATATTAAGTTTATTGTACTTAAAAAGTACAAGGTTAACTTCAAAATAATAACAAAAAGGTATTATTATTATTATTATTATTATGGTCAAATGCATGACGAGAGAATAAAGGATATCCTGTAAAGAAAGGTTGATTTCAGTGAGGAATTGTGTAATTGAATAAGACCAATTGTGTTTTTAAAAGTACTTAATTTGCAAATAAATACACTTACCCGGTCAATGGTGGTAAAATAAAAAATATCCGCATGGCAAAATGTTTTAAATGGAAGATATAAGTTGTTTTCAATTATTTTTGCGTTTCAAAAACAGTGGTAATAGAATACTAGACAGCTAACGTATTTTTAAAAGATGTCTAAACACAGAACTTACAATAAGAGCCACTCATTTCCCCACAAGTGGGTAGAGGGGTATAACCTTATTTTGAGCATTATAACATTCATTGATATTTTTGAATGCATTTATGTACTATAAACCTGGTTAAGGATTTGATTTTAAAGGGGAGTTTTAAAATATAATTTATGTGCGTAGAATTTGAAAAAATAAATACACGATTAAGTACTGACTGAAATTTGTGGATTTAAAAAAAAAAAAAAAAAGTGTTTTACTGTGTTAAATGTTTCTGTGCTCAATTTATCATGGTAACATGGGTTAGCATTGTAATACATCATACATTTAATTAAAACCTAATTTATGAAAAGTTAGGGAACAATGAGAATAAAATAAAAGCATTACTGTATTAGACATATAAAATTGAAAAAGAAATTGAATGCATCATTTCCATTTGTACTGACCTCTTATCCTGGTTATCCATTGCAGTTATTTATATCACCATTCATTTACAAGATTCAGAATGTCCCATTGCATTAACGTTTTACACAGACATAAGCAGATATAATTCTCTAAGATAATGAATAACATGCTCGGACACATTTTCCCTTTCTGCCAACAGTAGAGCTATTCTATCCTGGTAGGCTGTTTGCTTTAGTTTCCACTCAAGTTCCGTCCATGTGTATTCTGTCAGGACTCATTGGGTGTTCCATATGCAATGATTTTATATAGGGATGCCTCAATTCACAGAGCCATTTACTGAATGAAGCTTCACTACACAGTTCCCTTCAGAACCGCCGCTACTTCAACTCTGTTGTTAAGTTTATAAAAGGGTCCTTTATCAAACAGTACAGTTGTTGCAGTGGAAGATCTAAGGGCCTAGTATGGTTCTTTTTTTCTATACCTTTTGCAGAACAGTGACTAGACCAGTGTTGGTCTTTTGCAATGTTGACTGTCATGTCATTACTTACTACTGGCATTGGCCATAGCAGAATCCCAATTTTTAGGATAAAATTAGTTTTATAAAATGAATGCTAAGATATCTACGTTCATTTCACTGACCCAATCTTTTTGGAGGCATTGTAGATATATATCCTCCTCTAAGTATTTCAAAGAAAGTACACAGGACCTCAGTGCTGCTGGATGGCTGGTATAAGACAGGCTGTGCAGGAAGAGAGATGGTCCTCTACTGAGACATCTCATATACAGCACATGTCTTTTTGCAAGGATTGGAGGTGATTTTCAGGAAACAGTCAGACAAGTCTTCGAAATAAAATAGTTGAACATGCACTTATTAAGACCTTGCGATCCCCAGTCCTTCCCAGAGGTATAGAGTCCTCTTCTACAGCGTGGTCCCTTTTCTGGATGCTGATGTCCTATCCTGACGATTGACTAGAATTTCTCGATGACTGTCTCGTGTACTGACCTGTACTAAAGATTACATAACAAAGTCATCATACAGGGCGAGTTCTACTTCTTCCCAGAACTTTCTAATACTGATGACTGGACAAATGGCCAGGGTCATCTAGTACACAGCAGTGTATTGCCAGACAAACAAACCAAAATACTTCTGTGTAACAGATCACTAGATGGAGCATATTTCTATAAAGAGACTGATCTAGCCTATGTAATAAATGTCTGCGGCAGCCAACTAGAACTAAGGAGCAGCTCCTGAACGTTAAGAGTACCTAAAAACAGCATTTGAGTAACAGCAATAGGAACCGCCATGAATAACAATCTTTATATAGCTCCTTTCATAATGGACCACCACCACAAAGCGCTTTACAAGATACGAGACTACGGTGTGTGAGCTATGCATCAGCTGCAGAGTCACTTACAAGAACGTCTCACCTGAAAGACAGAGCACAAAGAGGTTAAGTGACTTGCTAATGGGGCCTAACCGGGAGACCTTCTAGTTATAAAATTGTTTCTTTAACTACTGGCCACACAGCCTCCTTAATAATGCAAACAGCATTCATCATTTCAGATATAGTATTATATATAATATATATATATATATATATATCTTTCTAAAATTAAAGCTATGCTTCAATCTGCCGTTGCAATCTGCAATATTTATTATGCTAAATACTGTCATTTTGAATGCTGAATTGCTGCTTGAGACACTTTATCAATATTTTTGAATAAACCTGAATCTGATTGACGATAACAAAACAACAGCGCCTACAGGCACTTTGGATTAATCTGTCAATAATGGGTTTTGTAATAAATTACGCCCACCCAGCCCATAGACTCCTGGCTGATGATTCATTGATTTAAGTGGTTATTTAGTGTTATCATATAAATCACATCTTCCCTCAAACTCGATTTCTATTCACTATTTAAATTAGGATACAGTGGTTTCAATCAGATTATGTAAAATGTTGTAACGAGTTGGTAAATGAGTACATCACAGTTGGTTGTTACATAAATTGGTGATGACTCAAGACTGTCACCGTCTTGGATTTTAACAAGAGTAAATGGCTTTGTGGTCCAGTGATTAAAGAAAGGGGTTTGTGGTGATACATGGTTCACCCCCAAGTCTCTGTAAGTCGCTTTGGATAAAAATGTCTGCTAAATGACTAAATAATAAAAAGAATTAATGAAGATGCAGCTTCGCACACATTGCTTATCCACACTCCCTAAATAATAGACATTAAACATGCACTGAAACCACGTGATTGCCATTTACTGCCTTCACAATTACATTTTCAAAGCATAACGATCTGAGTCTGATTGTGGGGAAGTGACGTGCCATTCTTTTTATTGTAACTAAGCATGACAAATAATGATCTAAACATAAACAAACAACAGAGACTCATTCAGAACACACATACCAGGATATTTTACAGGTAAGACATATAATATTATTGAAATGTGTGTGATATCTGAATTAACACAGAGCCCCCTAGAGGTGGAAATTTGCTGTGCTGCTCTACATTTTATAATGATTATTTTGTAAATGTATGATACTATCCAGACCTGAATAGCATACAAAACCCTTTATCCAGACAGCACTATATTACGTAAACTTGTTCAATAATTATCTCATACACCGTGACAGGCTAAACGTAATGATATGTACACAATTAAGAATCTAAATATGCTTCTGCCTCTGCATTACCATTACAAAGAATACAACTTCTCTGTGATTTATCTTTTTCTACGCCTTTTAGAAACTGGATATAGCAACTGCCTTCATTTTTTCCACCATGTTTCTAAGATACATTTAATTGATAATACTGTGTTATAGTGGTTAGAATATTTTTATTTAATCTTTAATAGTAACTGGCTTTAAAAAGTGTGTAGAGTCACAGGGGTCTGTATTCAAATGGTTAAGATGGCTGTTTATTTAGTGCTCCTGTTGTTTAGAATAATTCAATATTCCTCACATATTTTAATAACAGCATCTTCATGTATATACACAGTATTTGAGTGGTAAAACACAAATGCATGTTCAATCCCTGTGAAGACTGAAACTGACTTGCAACAGGGAGTAGCTTTTTTATATTGCAGAATACATGTCGGCAATTCCATTGACCAAATGAATCAGTCATTATAGGAACACCTTGGCAACTCTGAATTGTGCTGTATAACCCTCTACTGTATACAATAATGAGAAACACAGTTTCTGAGAGTAATATAAGATTTAGGGGATCGAGTGACAGAGTAGCTTCAAAGAGAAAAGTAGCTTGTGCGATTGGAGCCGAAACATCCCAGAGAGAATACAAACAAACTGAACAGTCAAACAGGATGGTTTCTCGTTAAAATGGTTTGCAAAAGGTTAAAATATGCCTAGTGCAGTAAACAATCACCAAAATGAAAAATGCTTTAGGATTGTAGAATATAGAATTTCTGTAACTTTTCCAATTGCAATATAAATATGCAATAAAATAAACATGTAGAAGAAATGAAATACACCTTACCCTTTGTAATAATATGAAGCATAATATAATGAATTCATTTTACATAATTCCATAATAAGTAGGAGAGCACTAGCAGTGTTTGTGTGTGTGTGTGTGTGTGTTATCTGTGCAATACCTGTTGGCTAATACTGTTTTGCAGCATACTGAGTCTTCTTATCGAATGAGATTGCAGCGTGGTATGGCAGTCTGTCTCTTTGGGGTTTCAGTTGAACGTACCGTTGCAACAGTTGAAGGCAGAATGGCATTATATTTCCTCTCCTGGAGTGTAATCCTCCACTACTACCTATGGGATAGCAGCTGCTCTGCAGAGCTAGGTAAGTAGGATCAAGGGTAAATGTTAATTCTGCACACTGCAGATCAAATAAAGATAAGCATGGCTTTATGTTATCAACATGTGTTCAGTATTACTTACTGTATATAGGCTGTAAACACAATGTTAAGTGTGATAATGCCCATGCATACAGTATTTAATACTACAAATGGACTGTATTATACTACAAGGAGTTCTAGTATATAGTAAATTATAGTGTTATGGAATTATATAGTATTCTTTTTATATGGGTGCATTGGAAAGTACAGTTTGTGTGGAAGATTAAGGACATTTTCAGCTTTGTTTTCAAAAGGGGTGTTTTTGGAGAGAGAACTGAGATATGCATTTGGGATACTTGTGATAAATAAACACCTTTTTTTATAGCTGGTTCATTTTTACTACTGGCAAAATGCAAAGTGAGTATTTACTAGAATATGAATATTTCAAATAAAACATCTGCAGCTTGCAGAAAACAAACACAAAGTGGGAATACCAAGGATCTCATACAAACCATCAAAGAAATATACAGAAATTATTACAGAAATTTGAACCTAATGCTCGGATAAGGGAGGGGTTTTGCACACTTGTTTTATATTTCATGTAAACACAAACAGGCATTTACTTAATACAGAATTTCAGAATCCTAATCATTGTCTTTGAGAGATAATATTTTAAATATTCAATCATTTTACATATAACAGGGCTAAAAAAATAAACCGTGTATATGCAGTGATATTTAGAGACAGGTCTACAATATAAAAAAAAATAAAATATGTAAAAATGCAGCTATTTCAAAACTTTATTATAATAATAATAATAATAATAATAATAATAATAATAAATAAATAATAATAATAATAATAATATCAATGCATCCAATTTTGTAATTGATCTGGAACAGGATAGTTGTTTGCCTTTAAGAAGATTTTTCCATTAAGCTGTCAAGCTGCAAACACACTTGGTACCTTTTTTTTTTTTTTTAGTTTGCCCTGTTTCAAGCTGCTTGTGTTAATTGTAACACAGACTGCATTGTCAATTATCATTAACATCTACATTTAAATCAATGTTCTTTCCTCTTATTAGCATTAGTAGAATTGGAAATGTCTCCCTTTTTGTACTTCAATCTGGAGAAATGTTTCCTGTATCCAGTCCCCTGCCATTGCAGCTGGACCATTGGAGTGAAAGTGACCTATAGCAGAGGAAGAAGAAGCAACTTTTATTTATTTTCATTTTCAATATTGAAGCGTAAAACACAAGGAAAGAACCAACGGATTTTAAAGATAAGCTAAGGGGTCCAGTGATAGGATTGGTTGTGCTATTGGGTCATATTCACAAAACTATAAGCATGGTATTAAGGAATATTTTGATAACGTTTTATTAAAGCCTGTTTTGATTAAGTTTGCAGTTCATGAAACATTTTTTATAAACATTTGTCACAAAACCCCTTAAAAACATTCTTTAAAACAGCCCTTGGTGTTTTGTGACTGGTCACTTGGGAGCAACTTTCACATTTGTTTTGTGATTGGGAAAAAAAAAAACAGACTTTTGATGTTGTAGCTAGTAAGAAATAATTTATCGTTTGGGTCCTTAAATTAATATCCTGAGTTGCTTGTTATAAACCACAGTATTTGTGCAAAACCAAATATGACATTTTACAGTACTTTACTGTCAAACAAATACAATAAAGAGGTATTTAAAAATACTGGATAAATATATACTAGTATTAACTTGGTAAATACAAAATATAAAATATTATAAAAATATATATATATATATATATATATATATATATATATATATATATATATATATATATATATATATATTATATATATATGCTATATAACAAAATGCTATATTTACCTAAACAAAACTATATATAATTTTAATGGCACCAAAGGGCACATTATTGTTGGTTTTCCATGTTTCAAGAGACTGCCCCTTTTAAAGAAAGAGTAATGCCTCGTTTCACTTTCAAAACACACAATTTGAATAATATGCTTTACTAGAGACGCAACCATTCTCCTATTCATCAATTATTGATCACTGTGAATTTAATTTTTTGTGAGCCTCATGCATTAACTGATTATTTGGAGCCTCGTGCCTCACGAATTTATTATTTAAGCACATGCATGTTTTCAGTTCTTTTGTTAAGAGTCCCGTTTGTTAAGTTATCATTAAAATAGCTTTGATTTTTATTTATGAAATGTGTGTTTTATTAAATCACGTATATAGCACGTTGAATTAGAACTAATGTACCATTATTTATGAATGTATTATCTTTCTGGTGTTGACTGTCAATTTGAATTATGTATGCGTGTTCTGACTAAAAATACATTAAAAACAAAACTATAATACGTCCATTAAGAAAAAATTGAGATAATGTTCAGTTAAGGCAGGTGTCATTTGAAAATAAGTTTTATTACACACAATTATTTATATATACACACACACATACATACACAAAACATAATAAATAATTGAATATATGAATTCCCCTTCTGAAATTTATATATATTTTTAATTTACACACAACAGGTACAAACGCAGGAGGAATAAACTAAAACACTATAGTTAGTACATGCAACATGGGTCTTAGCTGTTTTCCCAAAATAGTGCTAGGCTGCGTATTAAATTCAATTCAATTCAATTAAAGAGAACACTTATCTCTCCAATGATCACGAGCCCGACAAAAATACAGGAAATAAGGCAAACAAAACATTTGCTTGCATGCTGAAGAATTAGTTCACAAAACAAGTCCCACGTTAATTTCCCCAGCTTTTGTTAAAAGTGACAAAAGGCTTTTTAAAAACCTTCATCTGGTTCCTTCAGTTACTAAGCAACAGAGAGCTTCAAGCTGCCATTTTAGGTGAAACGGGGAGAAAGAAGTGATTCCACTTCCTTCTGGGCAGTAATGTAAAGTTGCAGTCATTTGCAATCTTCTGTAATAACTATGTTCATACTTCTGTCAGCACAGAGACTTAATCTGAAGTAATCTACAGTGTGTTCTGTAATATCCCCATTGAAATATGGTAAAGCTGTTTTGGATTTAAATTCAGTTTTAATATACATGTATTTTATTAGAACTAGCAATATTTTTTCTTCGTTTTTTTTTTTTTTTTGTTGGTACTTTGTTTGCTTTCTATACTTTAATTTGAAATTAATTCTAAAGACGTTTTTGCTGATGAAAAGTTCCTATTACTTACTCTCTTTGTGTGTTGCAGTTCAAACTCCCTCAATGGTCCAGCTGCAGTCAGACCAGCAAAGAGACCAGGATGCAGTAATTTGTAATAATATGTGTATATTTTGAATGAATGTTAAATAAACACAGATTCTCAGCAGGACTGAAGAAATGAGTGATCCAGTGCACTCCCTTCATCCTGATCCAGGCGGTCCTTTTATAGTGCAGAACCAGTTACAGAGCAGCATGGTTGTAGCTCCCTTGTGCCCAATAATGCTGTTCCACTTGCATTTTCATTGATGTTATAAAGTGGAATACAAATAGAATAATCTTGTAACTATGGCTCAAGATTATAGCCTTGTATTTCACAGATGAGGCTTTAATGCAGATTCCCTCTCCCAACATCCCTGTAATTGCAGGCAGTAATGATTTGAGGAATAGTCATGTTTCCAGTACTGACAATAATGGCAGGTGTCCCTAATACTTATTCCAGCATCACTGGAAATCCTTCATGCTTTTCTCAACCTGTATACAGCATTTCTAAGCAAACTAAACTGTACCCAGCTGGATTAAAACAGAGTTAAACAGCAGCGGTATGTAGATCCGCTACAGTTTAGAATATAAGACTACACCCTACTGTGCAGAGCCCTGACGTTTCTTGTCTTCTTTCAGTTTTTACTTCTCGTCCTAACGACAGCGTAGCCTCTCTGGAGAAGCCACTGATGCTGTCCTGCGCGGCGTACGACACTGTCCTTCAAAGCCAAGCCGCAATTGAGTGGTTCAGAAACTCTAGGGAACCCATACTGGACTTGGACACCCGGGTTTACCAGCCTACCAATGGGTCCCTGTTTTTTCCCAGCCTGCGGGCAGATGACTTGGGGAGCTACACTTGCCAAGCAAGCTCCAGGCTTTCTGTTATCAACACTACTTTCAGCATATACAAGGCCTGTATGTAAATATTAATTAACCTACATACTACATAAAACAATGATATATTATTATGGTATATTTACCACTATATGTTATGTACCTGAAGAACATTTTCTTTAGGTCAGAAAAATACAGTGGAATACAGTACCTTCATAAGATCCATATTGTTTCAGGCATAATAGTACAGTACTATGACAACATGTTATGCTTGTGTGGTTTTTCAGAGAGATTCCTAAGCAATTTTGATACAGGGTTATGTGTTTAATAAAAGAGCGTCTTTACAACTGAAGCGGCATCCAAGTTTTGACTATTTATTTAAATAGCTTTGCCTTTTTATTTTAACTGGTTATCACTTTCTTTTTTTCTGGTGGAAATGCTTCAGTATGTTGGTCTTATTAGAGAAGTAATTTAGGAGGTATTTTTATACCCGGGAATGCAGATGGTGGCCTTAATACTGAAGGTGACTTTACATTGCCATCAGAATTGGGTCTGTAAAAAAGTGGCCTTAATTGTGAAGTGGCCTCAAAGCGATAATGATGTCTGTTACACATTAGAAAAACACGTTTTTTTGTTTTTTTTTTTGCTGCCTGCACTATAATGTTATTAATAACCTCCTACAGTTTCAAGTGGCAGCAGAGTGATACTCTGACAATCATGTTGCGAGGGGGAAGCTCTTGTTCCCTCACATTGAGAACTAGAATTCAGGAGTGCAAAGGAACGGAAAACAAACAGGACAACAGAAAACAAACAGGCCAACAAGTAGCACTCGGAAGACTAAACTATGGAAGAGCTATTGTAAACAGACGTCATGTTTGTAGAATACTGTACTAAAGCTTTAAAATTTATTATATTGCTTATTTGTATTAGCAACAATATCATTGGTCCCCTAATCTCTGTGTTGAATATCTTTTGTGCACTTGTCTTTTCTTGCCCTCAGATAATATAATATGGACTCTATAATATGGACTGCGATTCCTGGTAAACTTGTACTCCCTGTGTCAGACTTACTCATATGCTCAGCCTTTTTAGCCAGACCATGGAAACTGACCTTTATCACAGGAAGTGATATAAAACTCAGAGAAGGAAATACAGATGTTTAGAAGTTACTGTGTAGAAATCTGCAATTCCTCAATTAAACAGAAGACATGCGCAGCTCAGTGAAAATGATTTGCTACACTTTTAATATAAATCTCTGGTTCTTTAAATCACAATTAGGGATATTTCATATTGTTGCTGCAGGAGTGTGAGCCTCCCCTCTTCAGAGAAGGTTTCAGTGTCCATGATCTCTGTATGGGGCTGTCTGCAGAGGCTTCATTTAGTCCCTATAGAAATGTGGACAGCCAGAAAAACAGAACTCCTTTAGAAAGTTTTGAAAGTTTTAACATACACAAGACTTAATTGCAAACTCAAGCATAGTATTGGCCTTGCATTTACTAAAATAAGCTTGACTAAATCACTGCTACCATAGTACATAGTAGGTACTGTATGCTCAATCTAAGAGAGAACCACAAAACATTGGTTCCCACACCACACCATAACATCTCTATGTACAGCAGGAATGATGCTATAATGAAGTAGTTGGCAAGCGATATATGGCAATATGTGGTGCTGGTCATTAATTTCCATTGTGTTTCAAACTTTTGACCATTTATTGTGCTCCATTATTGATGTTTATTCCCTGTACTGTAACCTTTTTTTGTCTTCTAGACATGACTCCAGTGTTTTACAGTCCTGTCTCTCAGACCGTGAATGCAGGAGAGAGCGCATTCTTCGAATGCGTTTCTGGGGACAGTCTACCTTCGGCTCAGATCAGATGGGAGAAAGAAGGAAAGCCGTTGGCTGAAGGAATTCAATTTCAGGTAATACGGTGGGGAAAAAAACGAGCAGAAAACAGTGTTGACAATGCATAGTGCTCTACATGACTTAATAGAAACAGTGTGCAGAGTGCTAACCAAGCCTAACATTTTGTACTTTTGAATGTAGGAGCACCTTGTCAGAAAGTACTGTTAAATAAAAAAAAAACAGCAATTTATATGTAAGCCTATTTTTGCAGTATTTAATCTATGGTAACAAAAACCCAATCTTCTTTTTCTCATCGTTGATAAGGGTCAGTATGGAGGGGGCAATCACTTGAAGGTCTCTGGGACAATGCGTATTCCTGTGGTATCCAAAGAAGACGCAGGCAAATACGTGTGTGTAACGCATAACCCTCTGCTAGGAACTGATGTGTACAGTGAAGCAGCCATTCTCACAGTGCCAGGTTTGAATGAGCCCTATATTCTCTGTTAGGCTCATGCAATTGCTAATGCCATTTGGTATTATGGTGGTGAATGAAATGGGTGAAGACATGTTGTTTTGTTACCTCAAATAACATTTCTAATTACAATATAGCCCTAAAAAGTTAAACAGAGTACAATTTGCAAAGTGTTTGTGCTGTACTTACACAATATCTATATACCATTATAAGGATGACACCTTATAGGCCCATGCTGTGAATGAGAAAATGAAGTGCTGCTCTTGAGTGTTGTCAATACTGTTAATACAATAGTGTCTGAATTAGCCAGACCTGAACAGGGATAGCACTGTAGCTCTCAGTGGTGCAGTTTTAAAAGCAATCAATGGCATTTTTTTTTTTTTTTTTTTTTTTTGGTCCTTTTAAAATAAGATATCTTGTACTATGTTTGGTTAAACTAATTTCTCAGTCAAATACCTTGCTCTCAGAAAATCTTTTACTCCCGCACTTCCTTTGTCAATTCACAAACCTTTTAAAATAAGATATCTTGTACTATGTTTGGTTAAACTAATTTCTCAGTCAAATACCTTGCTCTCAGAAAATCTTTTACTCCCGCACTTCCTTTGTCAATTCACGTCAGCACTGCCTTCTGGTTCAAACTCTGTTTGTGGCTGAAAGTGTGTCAGTCAATAGTGAAAGAAACTGGGAAGAGGCCATTAAAGGGGTGGGGACAATTTCACCCCCCAGGTGAAATAACTTGGTATGATCTGAAAGCATGGCTTGCAAACAAAGAATTGTTTACCAAGTGTAGTAGCTGATAGGCTTACAATGAAATGTGTTTCTTTCAAAACTGCACAGCAGTGTTACATTCAAACCCTCTGTATCTTTGAAACATTTGTTTAAGACTTGTTCAAGTTGAATAAAAGCATAAACATGATGAAAAATACTAGACAGAATACTTACAACTCTGAGATTTCTCCCGGACATCCTCCAGATAGCACTGGAATGAACATATTAATGAAAGCTTGCTTTTTTTTTTTTTTTTTCCAAAATTCTGTTTTTATGAATAAAATCAAACTACCAAAACGTCCATGCTGGTTAAAAGCCGAGCAGGTGGCAACACTAATCCCTGGACCCTGCAGCTTTAACTGATTTCTGAATACTGCTGTGTTGATTTGATCTAGTTTTACCATCCAAACTGGTGATTGCTCAGGGTCCAGCTGACCTCACTATAGCAACTGGAAAGGAAGCTGTGTTGAAATGCATTGTCCACGGATTCCCCCGTCCCTCTGTGCAGTGGTTCAGAAACAACAGGCCTCTAGAGAACACAGCACACCTGGCACCTGAGGAAGGAGGCCAGCTACTTGTATTTAAGTAAGCCCTTATTTCCAAGTTAGGATCGTTAGGTGTGATATCAGTTTGCTTATGGTCTGGTTAGAGTAGCTTTGCATTACATTTGCATACTTTTGTCTTTTTACCTTTTCATGGTGTTACCAGTCATTTTGAGTGGTATTTCAGGCTCAGCTACTGTGCTTTATTCAATCTCTCATACTCTGTGTTAAGGTGCTTTGACCTGAGATCAGGAACAGCTCTTGAGTTGTCAATCAGTTTGTTGTGGTTTAGGATCCAGAGCCACCTAGTGAACAGCTAGTGCGTATACGCTGCCATCTAGTGGTCAACAGTAAGATCATTTTGCACTATTTATTAATCCAGAATGTTTTCTGCCAATTTAGAATGGGGCTCTTTATGGCAGAACTAGAGTATTGCTACAACTATACCTCGAACTGAGTCTAACCATAGTCATAGCACCGTAGTCACTGTAATGCACCAAATTCTGATCGCTAAAAGCTTTTAATCTATGAAGGACTAATCGCACAAATCGATTAAAAATCATGTTAATCAATTTAATGAAACTGCACGTCCTGTTTCTAAATGCAAAGGAGTGGGCATGGCCAATAACACTATTAATCATTTAAAATGACGATTGCTTTTACCTTGGTATTTGAGACTGGTTTTCAGTCATTTTGCTGGCTTCCTAATTGCAGCTTGTCTTTCTCAGAAACGTCTCTCTGGAAGATGAAGGGCACTATTACTGTGAAGCCAGGAATGCAGAGGAAGCAGTGACGTCTCTGGCTGCATACCTGCTCCCTGCTGGTACTGTCTTCATTTCTCTTACCTCTATCAATATTGCTCATAGTGTTCCTTATACAGCAAGGCCTGACAACAGCGTTGTCGTAATGCTTATAACGTAAGAGGCAGGGCACCCAAGCTTCTGTGTAGTAAAGTAGCAGCCCATTGTGCAGGAACAGTGCATTCTGTGTGTCAGTGCTTGACCTGTGCTATTCTCTCTGTGCAGTGATGGACTGGAGATTTGAGCAGCAGCCTGCCAATGTCACTGCCGTGGAGGGGGAAGCTGTCACTCTGACCTGCAGGCCTCCCTCCAGCAGGCCGCCAGCCATTGTCACCTGGTTTATGAATGGCAGGATTTTAAAGAACAAGCCACACTTTACAGTACTAGAGAGCGGAGATCTTTTTTTTAAGAGGTATTTGTGATTTTGAATTGATACAAACTAAGTTTTAAATATGAATATGAGTAATGTGTGAATAAACAGTTATTGCATGTGAGGTAGAACTATTTAGCAAATAGAAGGATTATTGTTTAGATGCATATGATGTCTTAAATTTCTTTCCCACAACCTATTTCCTATTTTGCATTGCAGTCTGTTGATGAACATAGACTATAGAGCAGTAACTATAGCTACATGCTGCTAACAAGTCTGTCTGTTTATGTACAGTATAAGAAACACAAATAATGGATTTTATTTTCAAGAATCCAAGAACCAGACAGAGGAATATACTTCTGCAGAGCATCAAATCCTTATCTGGGCCGTTCAGTATCCTCTGGAAAACTGTATCTAAACGTGTTGGGTAAGTCACATTTTCTGTTTATTTGAAGCACTCAAGGTTCAATGTTTAATAAATCCACTTTGCAATGAACTCTTAAAGCGCTTGGCAATCGCCTCTCTCCATTACTGTATTGACATACTGTACCAAAATAGAAGCTGCACTATAGACACTCCATAATAATAATTTCACAAACTAAATATTTGAGGTACTATTGCACGGATTGGGATGTATTACTCAAATCTTTTGTATATATTTCAATAGAGGACGATTAATGTGATGTATCTATTCTGAGCAAGTTGGGTAAGCAGGCTATACATCTCTCACTGCCAGCCATGTATTGTTGATTCCATGTATTAGAAATCTAAAAGCCTTTGAAGTCTTTAAGAATACAACAAGTATACAATAACAGCATGCAAATGCAAAACTTTGATCATTTATTGCTTTAGGAAAATATTGCTACAGTAGGTTATGCATTTCAATTATTTGATTCCTGTCATAGTTTGCCTTTGCTTCTGAAATAAAGTCCTACATGTCAAGTCCATTACTACCTAAAAAGCATTTACTAGGAATTGATAAGGCGGAACTGTGAAACTTTGCAGTCTAATAATAAAAGCAAATTCGGTTGTTGCAAAGGCTTTCCAGGTATGGAATACAGTCCAGCTTCACGTCTGCTTCACACTGATAATGCTGCTATCAGTTGAGGAAATGTCTTTTGCCGGCAGATTACAAACTCCTGGTGACTTGTACAGACATGAATTGAGTAAAGAAAGCCCCCTATTAAAAACAAACTGGTAAAACTAAAGACTGCTTAAAAAAAAAAAGCAAAAGGATTGAATTTGTGAGATCCCATGCAATACACAAGGGAGATATCTCTCATGTCATGACAGCCTGCACATTGAATACAGGATATGTAAAGCTTGATCATTAGCAGCCTGCCTTAGATGTACAAAGCAAGGGAGGCTGGGACACTCAATCAGGGTGATAAGGCTAGATCCATCTCTTATATATTTGCTTAGCAAATGAATCAGTCATACAGTACCCCTTTACACATAATACATGATGCCTATTGCAGGTGTTCAGCGTTTGCATCTAATATATAATGAAGTACATCTTAACATTTTAATTAAACATTGTATTAAAAAGAAACTTCAGTATTTCACCACATATAAGTACAGAATAAGGACGTATCATCAAAACTGATCAATAAATGCATTACTGCTCAGTACTGCTATATGGGTTACCATTGAATGCTTTGTATACATGTTAAGTTATGCATGATTAAATATGGACTGATGTTTTATTTCAAGTCAGGGTAAAATCTGATATTTTATGGTATGAAGTATTGACTCTATAACATTGTGTTTTGTTTGTGCTTCAGTCCCACCTGTCGTCACAGTGTCACCACAGTTGAACACGGTGTTGCTGGGATCAGGAGCCTCATTCCAGTGTCACACCTCGGGACAGCCATCTCCCTCCGTTCACTGGTACAGACAAGGCCAAGCTGTCGGGGCAGGAGGAAGGATTACACTAGGGTAAGAAGGGTCTGATTTTTATATTGCTTTGAATCCTGACTGCTCTCTCTGAGTCAAACTGCAGTTTTGTAAATGTCCAACAGGTGACAATGGTGCAGTACACCATTAACATTAGCTGTATTATGTAGCACACAGTACATTGCTCAAGCAGCAGCTGTTAGAGACATCAGTGTCACTCATAAGCCCATTGGATAGGCCAATGAAATGAGCGTTGAATAATCATCCAAAGTAGGAACCACCATCTCAGCATCAGCCAAGGTGAAACACAATCTAAGTTTAGTTATATTTCTGACATTAAATATATTTCTAATAGAGTCTACAGGGTTAACTAGTCTGTATTTCATTTCTCAGGTTTAAAAACCAGACGTTGTACATTTCCTCGGTACTTGCCTATGATGAGGGAGCGTACACCTGTGAGGCAACGAATCTAGCAGGGCAATCCCGAGAGACAGCTATCCTGCAAGTGGCAGGTAAAAGACTTGCTTACTGTCGTTTTCTCTTATTTACAAAGATTATTAGAGGTTTGGGGGAAAATAAATTGTTTTTGTGACCAAAAATGACTTATTTTTTTAGCTTTCTTTGTTTCTATCAACCTGTAAGGAAACTAAATGATTTATTCGTGTATTTCCCTGTGTGAAGGAGTGACACAACAAGGATTGAAGTATAATTTAACAAGTTGTATTCATCCCAATAATGAAAAGTTACACTTTACAGCACCGTCATTATCATTAGACATTAGTTATTAACAGAAATGAAGCAGTGTTATCAGTTACCAGTTTGTGGAAGAAGCTTCGGACACAGCGCTGGTGTGTGTTCATGGAGGATCTTGATGCCATTTTGACCAGTCAGATCCTGCTTGCACCTGGTCAGGTGAGGTCAGTTTTGTGAGCACAGTTTTAGTGGACTTCTTTCAATGCGTTTTTGAATTGTGCAGGAGTTCATAGTGGTACCTTATAAAAATGTAACCATGGTAACAGCATAGCAAAGTGAACTAACATATGAAAGCATGATAAACTTTGATAAACCACGGTAAATGTATAACCCATTTTCTTTTCTTATTCTTTAGTTTGAATAGGTACAATTAAAAAGCTGAAGTATTTCATATGACTGATGTGAAAAAATGAATACTTGATAGGAACAACAATACAGTACCATGAAAAAACATGTACATATTATGCCAATCATACCCATTGAAGTGGGCTTTCTTATTGCAAAGTACTTTAATTCCCTGGACGCGCTTGTGTGTTTCAGCTTGTAAGATTTCCTGGGAGCTATTGAAAGCATTGTTTATAAACTAGAGTGATTCCATGACAATGACATGGTATGGTCATGGCTCTCATTTTCCCTATAATTCTAAACTACCAGTACTTTCATTATCATTATAAGGAGGACCACAAATAGCACAGCCTTGTAACTATGGCTTCCAAGCACTATAGTGAGCATTGTATTAACATTACTACAAGCAAACAAAGTACAGTTAAAAAACATTCATACATCACATGATACTGTAGGTGCATCACTCATTTTACAATAGGATTTCAAGGTTTTACAGACCTAAAGTCTTAAAATCTTGCTAACTCCATACTACAATGGTGAGATGGTCTGCCAAGGGCAAAACGGCATGCATCTGTGAATAAAACACTCCACCACTTTCTCTGCCGCCACCTCAGATGTTCTCTGGCCTACAGGATATGACGATTTCGTCACTCAGCTGTCAACCTGTTACCCCTGGACAGCTTCCGAGCATGCAAATCATTTTCATGCAGACGGCGAGCTACAGTCATTCTGCTGATGCGCGGGTTATTTCTTCCTGGAATTGCGCGTCCTGTAGCCACTGCAGTCTGAAAATGATTAAGCAGAGGGATCAGTCGGATGTGACGGTCCTGGGCCGGTGTGGTGAGGTGGCCTATCCCTCACAGAGCCAGTTACCTGGTTTCTCTGGACTAGACTGCTGATTAGATGTTTTGTTTTTTGTTTTTTTAAAGGTCCCCAATTATACAATGTCACCTGTTTAAAGAATAAAAATAGATTTTTAATGTTTTTATAAATGTCCCAAAAGTCTTCACCAAGCCTTAGAATATTTAAAAAAAATCTGATTACTTGATTCATTTAATGTTTATACAATATTAGGAAACCCACATGTACACCTATATTCCAAAAAATTAAGGAATAAGCTACGCTGTAACCCCATTTCACAGTATTACAAAGTACACACTGAACATGTTTAGTGTTTTCATTGATTTATATTCACAGCAATATCCTTGGTGCCGCCCCCCCACCCCCCCCACCCCCCCTAACGGAGTCATAGTAGTAATCTAAGGTCTTATAAGAAAACCATAAACGAATTATATACTATGATAAGATATTAACTTAAACGTCAAGTTTCTTAAATAAATATAATAATAAATAAGATGAGAATGTTTCTTAAATACGTATTTTTATGACGTGAGATAGTAATGTCGGACCACATATCTCCATCTAGACCATGCTGTGTAAACTCAATATGACTGCACATCTATTTTTAAATCTAATTCATCATTTCAGCTCCTGTTCCACACCATGAGATTGCCTCAGAAGTGTCTTACGATATAACTACAACTCTGACAGTAGAGCCGCCAAGCTCGACTGGCCTTGAGGACACAACAGCACCCTCCGAAACACTTGCTGGCTCAGCTGGTGCACAACACTTCCCTGTTACAGTACCTTCATTGAGTTTAAAAGACCCAGACTTCACTGCTTCATTCAGCCCTAGACCCCTACTTCCGATACCACTAAAGTCCACCCAGCTACCTGCCCCTGCCCCAATACCCATCCAAAATGCTGCCGTCATGGCAGACTTTAACACACCTGAGGTCAAAAGTTCTTCTCAATTAGAGCTAGAAACTCCCCAGACCATCACAGCTCTTCAGCCTCTATCTGAGGCTCAGACTCAGCCACCTGATGCATACTCCCACCTTACTACAGGAGGCAGCCTGCACTCCGTCCAAACGGAGCATCTTCAAAACCGGTCTGGCAACTCGTCAAAGCCGGGTAACTCTGAACTGACAGAATGGCCAAAGAAGAATACGTCTCAATCGCCCATGAGGACAAGCGATGATATGACATGGTAAGCATTTCACACTTTACAGAACAAAATAGTGGATGCCTTCATCTGCAGAAGGATGAGAAAGTCCAGAAAACAAACTCACGAGAAGTTGGGCATGATCAGGTAAAAGACCAGATCATTCAAATAAAATGTGTGTGTTTTGAGTCAAACGATTAAAAAAGGATTACTAAAGGTAATCTCAGTTTTTATTATCAAATACTCAAAACTAAAATAAACTAAAATGTGACGATAAACGTTTTGAACAGAAGCCTTTTTCAGTGTCAAAGACATTACATTTTAGTTTCTTTCAGTCTCTCCATTTGCATTGCCTTCACTTTTATCATTTTTCTTAATGTTTTTGTTGAGTGTTGTTCTTCATTTAGATTTCTTTAGCACACAGAGAAGTAATGAACTCAAATGGCTTCACATAAAATGAGATATGGTATTCTTAAAAGATCAGACAGAAAAAAAGTGTCTTCAGAAAAAAATTTTAATCAACAAAACCAGAAAACCCACCAAAATCTGTTTGTTTGAAATGTTCTGTTTTTACTGCATTTGGGAATGCTTCTATGCAGATGTAGGTATTTATTTATTTATTTTTTTAAATTTAATCTCAATTTCTCCTTAGCTACATGATGGTTTAATAAAAAGAGCACTAAGATCAAATGAAAAGATTGTTCTTTTCTTGAAACTTATCTAGCTAATCTTTGGGTTTAGCTAACTGAAACAACTCTTCGGAAATGTTTTCTTTTTTTAAAGTAATCAAAAATTAAATCTCTTTAGCTTGTAAAAAAAATAAAAAAATAAACATGTAAAAAGTAAATAGCACCAATTGTTAAATTATGTTGTGTTTTTCAACTGATGCACAAAAGAAATGCAACACTCGGGTCTATTTTAATTAAATATTTTAAACATAGATATCTAACAAAATCACAGAAAATGTGAACAAAAATACAGGTCAAAGAATAATGTTAAGTTTTCAGTATGAAACTTGACACACTGTCAAAATAAAACATTGCAAAGTTAGTATCAGGTATGACCTCCCTGAGCATTAACACAATCCTGGCAGCATTGATCCATAGACCTGATGAGCCTCTGGACAGATTGCTGTGGGATGTTCTGCCGCTCTTCCTGTGCAGCTGCAGCCAGCTGGCGAAGGTTGGCTGGTCGCGGTTGTCTCCTGTGGATGGAACTGGCGATTTGGTCCAACAGATGTTCTGTTTGTCAGGAGAAAAAAACTGGCCATGGCAAGACCTCGACATTGTTTTCTTGAAGTCGTGCAATTGTAATCCTAGCACTGTGTGGTCTTGCATGGTCCTGCTGGGAAATCGACACTTCCGTTGTCTTCTGTCGGGTCTGTCAAGGGCAAAACAGCATTCGCCGGTGAATAAAACACTCCACCACTCTCTCTGCCGCCACCTCAGATGTTCTCTGGCCTACGGGATATGACGATTTCATCTCTCAGCTGTCAACCTGTTACCCTGGACAGCTTCCGAACATGCAAATCATTTTCATGCAAATGTCGAGCTACAGTCATTCTGCTGATGTGCAGGTTATTTCTTCCTGGAATTGCTCGTCCTGTAGCCACTGCAGTCTGAAAATGATTATGCAGAGGGATCAGTCGGATGTGATGGTCCTGGGCTGGTGTGGTGACCCTTTGCCTTCCAGGACATGGCCAGTCCCTCACAGAGCCAGTTTCCTGGTTTCTCTGGTCTATTCTGCTGACTGTTGAAGCGAACATCTCATTCTCCGGACTACTTATCTCACAGACAGGCCAACTTCAATCATGCCGATAGCAACCAGGTGATATTCATTATTCAAGTGGGGCATGGTTGTATCTTTCTCTGTTCTTGCATTAATTAAAATTATGTCTTTTTCGAATGGCTGTTTATACAAATTCTTCAACACATTTTGGCAATTTTAACTCAACTCAAATATCAAACACTGAGCACCTGGTATTTTCATGAAATCACATGACTTGAGCTCAAGGTTTTGTTATCCCAAGGAACAATAACCAACCTACCTACAAACCTATCTGCTCACTATTTAAAGTGTAAATAACATTATGTATTTATGTATATGAAAACTTAGTGTTGCGTTTTCATTGTGCATTAGTATGTGTGTCACCAATTGCCTCTAAAAATGTAATTTAAAATTAAAATAGCTTATGCCCGTTATTGGTTTACTTTAATCATAAATTCTTTAAGAAGAACCCAATATACAGTTTCAGTATTCAAAAAAGTCTAACAGTTGGAACCTGTTTGATGTCCTAAGATGTTGTAACTACTCTACACTTTACAAAATACCCAGAATCATTGCCTTATAGAAGATTACGAGCAGCTAGAAGATATCTCTAGAACATCTGCAGTACAAGATTGTTCTTTATGAAGTAATCGTTTCCACTGCAATAACTTGAATGACATTTTCACACAATAACCTGAAACTTGGTAGATAGCCATAGACAACCAAAAAAAACCTGTGTTTTAAAAGCAGTTGGATGACATGTTTTCATTCTACTACAGATTGTTTTATTCTACTCTGTTAGTGATATTTAACTCTATTTAACATCAATCATTTTAAAAATATATATTTGTAAGAGCAAAATCACCAGACTTGCATTTTTTCCTACATCTAAAGAACGACTTATCGAATTGTGATGGAACTTTATAAAGTCATTCTTTTGCACAAATTATTGAGAGTATCATAATCTGGGTACATGTGCAGCTGCATGTTTATACAGTAGTACTTTATGGAAAAAGTATTTCAAATCCAGCTGTAAACAGTGTCCTAACCATCTTCTAACCTATTCTTTGCTTGATTTGTAGGGACAAGAAGTCGTGGTTCCCAGTTCTGGAGAAGCATGACATTCCCATTGTTGTGGGGGTTGGAGTCTCCCTTGCTCTGATATTCATAATGATGGGTTTTTACTCCCTAGTCCAGAAAAATGAAACTGCGCCACCGGCAGGCAGAGGCTGTAAGTTACAATAAGAATAAAATAACTGTGAACTTGGACTGTCCCCCACACTACCTAGAAACAAAAGGAGTTTCCATAGCAACTTTAAAGCAACCAAATCATACTAAAAGGCATGTTTCCAGGTACCATACAGTGGAGGTAAGCCTGGCATTGGTCTATCCAGGGTTAAATGTGTAATGGAAAGTGTTTAAAGCAGAGTATTGTTCTTGTACCGACTTGTCTTTCAAGTTATTTGGTTTCCAATTCTTATCTTATTTCTGTTTTTCTTCAATTGTTAAGTTTTTTTTTTTTTTTTTTTTTATCTTTAAGCTCAGCAAGAGTAATAGCTTTCTGCCGAGAACCATTTAAAATTACCTTAAGGGCTTTTTCCCTCATCAATGTGAGATTCAAGTTTATAACAAGAGATTGATTAGTAGTTCCACCTCTGAGAGATTCTGTTCACAATTGCATTTTTATCTGCTGTTAACAAGGTGCTTGGAGGACCAACCAATTTTGAGTGTTATTTAATATTCAGTACTTCACAATTATAATACAATTGTGGCCTTTCTCTTTTCCCTAAATATTTTTTGTAAAAAAACACACCCAATTTAATCCATCTCATTAGCAGCAGCAATTAACTAAACTACATCACAACACAATTGTCTACGAGACTAAATATCAAGTTAGTCTTTTACTGTAACCTTTAGTCTCGCATTGAAGACACAAAAAGACCTTATGAGATAATGAACTAAGGCACCTGGAAATGATCTTGAGCAACACAGCCTGGGGTATTGAATCGTTTTTAAAAATGATATAATGAAAAACAGAAACACAACAAGACAGGCAGGAAAACTTATTATTTTTTTGCATTCTACCTTTTTAATGTAGGGTTATTCATTCCGGGTAGGCAGCGACAGATATTCTTTTTTATATTATTAGTCACTTTACAAATCAGTAGCCAGGATTAATAACCATGCCTATAACTTTCACACAAATATTACTGACATACAAAACTACAGTTGCATCCTGTGTGGTTTCTTTACTCATGAACAAGTAATGCAAAATAATGCTTGATTTACAATCAAGCAGGTTGTAAATGTGTCTCTTTGCAGGGCTGCGCAATTCAGATGCCTCAAACAGAAACAGCAGCAAACCAGAAATGGCAAGAACATATGAGAACAGGTACTGTACAAACATACTGCTGATAGATAGATTACAACCTAAGTGTTGTTCAATTGCTAGGTCAATGCATTTGGAATATACAGTCTTCATTTGAATTATTTTTGTAATGTGTGCCATTAGTTTCTTGACATTATTTATTTAAATAAAGCAGGAATCCTATATACGCTACACTCTAACAAGTACTGTGCCAACTTACAGTGGTTTTCTTGAAATGTATAAGCATTTCAAAGACACCAAGTGATTTAAACTTCATGAGAAGTGGATTGTCTTTCACATCGATGCCTTCAGGAGTTTTATTTTGCATGTTAAATAAAATATGAAATCATAATATAAGCCAGTTCAGGCACATATGGATGATCCTTGTAATCACAAGTTTGATGTAAGGTGTGATAGACAGACATATGGTTCAGTGAATTAGTTCAATGACATGTATAATTTAAATGTTAGTAATATTAAACATACTGGGTACTGATCATCATATTATGGTCTCCATTTTTTAAATGAGGATCCTAAAAAGGTGTAAAATAAATATGACAGTCCAGATATGCATTGGGGGTGTTGGGGGCATTTCAGAAATCCGTTATTTATGTGGATGGACGTGTTTAAAAATCGAGACCAAATTAAAATGGATTTTGTAATTTTTTCATGTGGTATTATTGCTGCAATAAAGTAATATAAACACCTGAAATGAAAATTCAACCTTCTTGCCTTAAACACAGAGCTTTTGAAGATGATACTGTGGTGGCAGTCATCGAGCAGAGCCCCTACAAAACCACTTCCAGATCCAGCCAGTCTGAGCCCAACACTATCACAGTGACGGCAGAGCTCACACCCAACACACAGCAGGAGAGTCTGGAACCCATCTTGGAACACAGCGGCGAGACACTGCTGGAAGCAGGCCTGGAGCTGGTCCGTCCCTCGCAGGCCTTGCCTTGCTTTAAATGCCCTGCATAGCCTGTAGTAATAATATATATATATATATATATATATCTATATATATATATATATATATATATATATATATATATTAAACATTTTCACGTACATTGAATTATGTTAATAGTTTGTATAACTCGTAATTGTCTTTCAAAACAACTTCATATCACTAGCAAACAGGTATGATTAATCATTCAAAAGAATGTCAAGATTAAACCTCACATTTTTTAATGCATTTTAAATTCACTATTTTCTCCTGATCTTACATTTTTCAGGAAAAAAAAACAAAAAAACATTGCAATTCACTATCAGAAACACCCTTGCTGTTGTTGTTCTTATTTGTTGCGTTCCATTGAAAATACTAGAGGTTAGGGGCCCCTCTTAATTTGCTAATAGGATCATTTTTAAAATGATAATAAAACATATTTAGCCTTTATTAAGCGATCCAATTTTTGAGGTCAGGACTGTGTATACGCGTGGTAGGATGAGTGGTTATAAGAGTGTCATCTCAAGACGGTAACGCAGACCACTTTGCCCACACAGCAGGCTCAATGCATTCCCTATGTGTATCAGCCCTCAGTCCTGATGTGATCTTTATTAGAGTTGGGTTCTTCCCTCTCTCTCTGATAGTCTGGTACAAATGTGCAGTATTCAATGACCCCTTTACAAAAAACAGCTTCACAAGAAAGAAAAAAATGTGTTCAATAGCAAAGAACCACAATGTAGAACAGCACTACTCTTCAGTTATACGCAATCCTTATCAGTGCAGTAAAAGTGAGAGTGGAAAACATACACATGTTTCTCCATCATAGATGCTTGCTTACAAAAACGAAAAAAAAAGAAAGACATTTTTTTTTACAACGGAATGTAATACACATGAAGTTTTCTCATGATTCTTTAAGCTGCAAAAACACATCCTGCCTTGAATCGATACAAGATAAGACTTCTGCAGATACAATCATTAGGATTTTGATAGCTATCTTAAAATGCAAAATTGTAGTTGATTAGTCTCACTAATTTGAAAGGAGTGACAGTTAATGCTTTTAACATGCATTGTCTTGCCTCGTATTACCAAAATGCATTTTCAATTTTTTTTAGTGTCACCAGCAACATTATCACTGGGCTTAATTTTCATGTGCTGAAGATGATTATTGGACTATTATAAAATGGCAAGAATAGAAGGGGCAATCTCATTGGCTAACAAGTGTTCCATCCTGTGCAGATATTCCACCATGCTAGAACAGCTTGGGACTTTCAGAACCACGCTGCCTTATTCACTTGACAACAGATTCACAGATTCTTGGTTTCACCTCGTGCCAAACAACACCCCTACGCATGCGGATTATTGCTTTCTTGTGATTCCTTTCATCTGTCTCTAGTTTACAGTATGTTCAAATCCATTGTTCCCCATGCACTTTTATAGTGAGTAAAATTGCTATTTTGTCCATATCAGCCCCCTCTCCTTATTTTACTTGTCTGGTGGAATCGTATGTTGTGCTGGCTAGTTGTTTCTCTCTCTCTCTTTTTATTATCAAACATTCCGTTTCCTTACTTCGGTTACATTACCACTGTCCCTCAATCTGCTGTGTTTTCTAGTTGAAATTACTTCAAAGTTTAAACTGCTGCTTCCTGGTTATTAATTACTTCCTGTGCCGTAGGGGTTACAGCACAAGAAGTGATTGGGTACCAAGAGAAACCAGTTACCTATTGAGTTGTATTTACATTTCCGGCAGAGGAAAGTATGGAGGGGATTAAAGACAGTGATAATGTTACAAATGCATATAAACTTATTTTAAGATCTATTTGACCCATTTCTCTTTGAAGCAGTTCTTTTCTTTGCCGGTTGTAAAGCGCCATGCAAAATACTGATTTTTATTTTTCCCCTTGTTGTTCTTTTTGTGAAGGAAACCGAACTGCCTGCTCACAATGAGAAGAATTCCACCCTGCTGAACCCTGGAATCAGTCTGAAGTGTCTAGCTGCCTGGACAGGTAACACTGAAAGCAATGAAGAGGCTGAGCCCTCAGTCACTGCAGTGGGCCACGGCAGCACTAACCCTATGCAGCACCAGGAAGCCGAGGCGATGGCCCATCCAAACCCAGCTTCCCTCGAGGAAGGGGTGCACACATCCTTTACCTTCCAGACGTCTGAACCGAGCGCGAGCAACACCACCCCCATCAGACACAACATCAACATCTCCCGCAGTCTGCTTGCTCCACTGGTCCTGTCACACAGCGTGTCAGTGAACGAGCGGAACAGCCCAGGGATAACCACAGTGGCTGTGGATGTACACTTTTACTCGGGTACATCTGCTCCATCGTCTCTACCAGGCCTGGTTCAGAACTCTGGAACCACATACTGTCCTCCTTCCTCCAATGGGCAGACACCCTTTCCTGAATATGACCAGCAGACCTCTTCAGTGCATTATGGTAGGTCTTGCATTAAGTCATTGAAACACAGGCAGCGGTTGAAACAAATGAATCACCATTTCATTTTCCTTTCTAGTTTATACATGTGGTTGCTGTAGTTCTGTCTGGTGATTCCTTTCATCTGCATTGCCTTGTGTACAGCTGGTGTGAGTTTCAAGACACCCCTTTAAGTTAAAAGTAACACTTCTTTTTTTTTTTTTTAGTGCAAAGAACGTGCTTATAAGAGTGCAGAAAACCTGGGCTGGAGAATAAGTATGTGTTCAAGATAGAAAATGGACAGATCAATTCCAAAACTAAAATAGCATAACCTGTAAGGGGACTTTTCTTCTGCAATAGAAGATCTGGAATTTATTTATTTTTAATACCTGAGTGGGGCTTTGTTAACATCACAGAAGAGACAATACAGCTGACATAGATAATAGCATTTTTGATACATGGTTTAGATCATTAAAAAGATCTGATTTATCAAGAAAGCATAGATACTTTCTTTACTTTCATCACTTTAAATGTCATTAGATTGTATTATATCTTCAGAGATGGTTTTTACGTGCACTTTGAACTGTTTTCACAATTTAAACCTTATTTAAATTTAAACCTTATTAGGAACCACAAAAACATTGATTGTAAGTCTGTCTAAAGACTTAGGAGGGGGGGGGGGGGGGGCTGGGCTCTTGCCTCCAGGGTTCAGCAGCGGGGTAACATTGACATTGACTATTGACATGCATTTCATATTGCATTCATTAGAAAAAAAAATGGGAGAGTAATCTGTGGTGTGCACACAGTATTGTTTGAAATCTGAAAGCATTTAGGTGGGTAGTACAGTACATGCCAACAGTAGCATAGTTCATTAGCGCTGACCTGCATTATCACACCACCAACTGACTGTTAGCACTTCAGCAATTATACCAAAGCAATCTTACAAGCTACATTACTTAAAGTCCTTCTGTATGTATACTGGCAAAGCCCCTCAGTACTGCAGTGGAGACAGGAAATCAAAGGTCTCCAGGTTGCGTGTGACGTTTAGTACAGTAATGTTTAAGGAACACCCAAATGGTTTTAAATTACAATTTCTTGTAAAACTTTCCTTTATTTCATTTGCTTAAACAGGTTATCGTATATTTACTGGCTTTTCAGTACCCATTGCATTAGCTGTAACCAGATAAGACCATTGAAATGATTAAGCATAGTTTTATATATACAAATCTCAAAGGCTTTATAGCAGTCTTGTGAAAGCTTCAAACTGTGAAACATCATGAAACTTTGTTATGAGTAAAAAAAAAAACAGAAGGGCCAGTCAAACAAAGATTAAAGCTGATAATCTTGTGAGCTTTGGATAAACATTTTTTTAAAGAATATTTACAAGAATGAAGGAAATTCTAAGTCATCAGCATTTCTTAATGACCAGCCAGATTAGCTTCTGCAGTAAATTGTGCAGTGAAACAATCTGTGCTGCTTTTAGCATGGTACTGAAGAATATTACAGTAGTCAGCTTGCGCAGAGATTTGTATCACTTTGTTTACTTAAGAGTTCTGTTCATGTGAGATAAAACCTAGGTCTGGTACACTAACAATATTAGAACTTACTCTGCCAGGGTAAATGGTGAGACGTCCCATTTAACATATGTACTGTATATAGGACTGGCAGTTCGGCATCTCTTCTGTAACCACACTATGCTATTAAATGAACACACAACTATTTCTTTGAAAACAGCATGACAACTTTATTTAAAAGTACAGATTACTACATTCCCTGACAATAGTGTAAGAACACAAGAACAGTTTAGGAACAAGAAAAGACCATTCATCCCTTGTTAGCACACCATTTTCTGCTAATAGGGGGGACTGGGACTAATTTTAAAGCACAGAATCTAATCTAATATGCTTCCAGTATTTTAGATCCTACTACTTCACATGGTAGGCTATTCCATGTGTTTATAACTGTATAAAAAAAAAAAAAAATTCCTACCTTCTGTTCTTACTTTTTGCCTTTTAAACTGCCTCCCCACATTGACGAGGTAATTTTAAGTGATGACTCCACTACAACCCTGGGATCCTTTTCAACCCCTATTTCCATCCTGTTCATTTTACATGTATAACGTGGATTGTTATACCTAATAATCAATACTTTACATTTCTCAACATTCAGATTAATTAGCCACAAGTTTGCCTAGTCCACTACTCCCCCAAATGTGGTATCATCTTCAAGTTTTACAGTCTTGTGTTGGTCCAGGTCATTTATATAAATGAGGAATAGTAAGAGCCCAAGCACAGACCCTTGTAGTAGTACCCCACCCCACCTGATTTAACACCTCTCACAATTACTCCCTTTTTATACAGTTCTGTACACAATTACATGTCCTCCCCTGTATTCCTGCTGATTTTAGTTTACATACAAGTCTTTCATGTGGGACTTGGTCAAAGGCTTTTTAAAAATACATACATTCTATCACAAAGCATTGCCATCATCTGCATTAGCTGTAACAAAAAAAAAGAAAGCTGTCAATCTCCGTCACTGGTTTTTATTTGGTAAAAAGGCACAGTAGTAACATGAAGTGGTAATAGATACCCACAAATTCAAATTTACTGTTCAAATTCTCAAGCTGAAGCAACCCTAATCCCTCTTTGGCTGTGCTTGTTTAACTTGTTGAGGCAGGGTCTTTAGCAGCTGTCTGGTTTACTAATCTTTTACTAATCTAATAACAGCATTCCTGACGCTTGGCCAATAACGAGCTTGTCCTTGGTTGGTAGTGGAATAGCCTGGACTTGAACCGGTGACCTCCAGCCTACAGGGTGCATCCTACACTCCACGCAGAGTGCCTTTACTGGATGAGCCACTTGGGAGTCCTGTTATGGTGTTTTTAAATATGAATTTAACAGCATTATGGTATTAAAGTAAAATATATTGATGCTTTCTTTTCTAATAGATTACACCGTGTAACAATTTATTTTATTTTTTTTTGTTCCTGGGTAGTAAGTGTTATTTCCTAATTGCTTATGCCTCAAAAGTATAGAAAATGGCTATTATTCCCCACAAACTTTGCTTTTGTGACCAGGACAGTGATATTTTGAAATATCACTATTTCCAATGAGAAAACGGGAGCTTTTGTGTCTTTTCGTTCACATAAAGTCAGAAAAAAACAACATATGAATCCAAATTAACATGTATTTATACTAAAGTAATACAAAAATGACTACAAAAGATTTAGACGCGAGTAGTTTTGAGATTTACGATTATACTGTAAATTTACAATATAATCATAAATCTCGAAAAACTACTCACTTCTAAATCTTTTGTAGTCATTTTTGTATTACTTTAGTATAAATACATGTTAATTTGGATTCATATGTTGTTTTTTTCTGACTTTATGTGAACGAAAAGACACAAAAGCTCCCGTTTTCTCATTGGAAATAGTGATATTTCAAAATATCACTGTCCTGGTCACAAAAGCAAAGTTTGTGGGGAATAATAGCCATTTTCTATACTTTTGAGGCATAAGCAATTAAAAAATAACACTTACTACCCAGGAACAAAAATTGTGTTACATAGTGTTATCATTTTTTCTAAAATAGTCCAGTATACAAGCACATGTGTTTAGCTCATGAATAAGACCACCTTCCATACACAATGGAAGCCACATGGCTCACCTAGCTACCAGCAAGGCATTAGCTGGTTTACCTTTGCAAAGAGGCTGAAAAGCTGTTTGCATCACTGTTTCACAGCCACCTTAATTGATCAAGCCTCAGATAAAGACCAAACAGGCTGAACTCTGGGTAGCTAGCAAAATCCACTACCAGACTTACTGGGTGAAGAGAGGCGATTGGGGATTACAGCAATGACGTGGCGTTCAAATTGGCCATTTCGAATTTGGAAACAGTCAGGGCTAACAGGGCACTGGAATACACAATGGTGTCATCTTTGAACAGTCAAAAAGAGAAATGTCCAGCTTCTTGTACTGTACAGTTACAGCATTGGAGAATTGGACAATAAATTGACCTCCTTTTGTAATTTAAATTGTTGGAATGTAAAATCATTTTTTTCTTTACTGTAAACCATGACTTAAATATTAAACCTCCTAATTTTCAATATTAGAGTTCTGCGGATGGTTTTTTTATACTTCTGTCATCTTCTGAACTCACAACAGGGACATGGAAGTTCACATATGGACACCTCTTTGTGTTCAGGCACACTAGGTTCTTAAGAGAAGCTGTATTGACAATATCAAATCCCGTTTTTCCACCAAATGTGCTCGGCTTCCAGTACTCTGGAGAGCAAATGGGGTTTCCCAGCAGACCTTTCAGAGAAAAGGGAGCTCCCATCTCAACCATGCTTTCTCCAAAGATAGCTCCAGGGCGGGGAGCCTCCAGCATCAAACCAGGATAGAATTCAAGGGCATCAATATCTCCATAAAGCTCCTCCAATTCTTTTGCAAACTCCTCATCACCTCCTCAAATGCAGAAATAAAAGAAGTTAACCATACAGTGTATGTTAGTGACATACTAAACCCCATGAAGCATTTCAATTAGCATTCATGTCTGACACAGCTGTCATTACCTACATTATTATCAATTTCCCACACCACCAGCCTTCACTAGTTAGAAAACAATCAGGCAGTGAAAAGAAAGACCAACACAAAAGTGACAGCTGGGACAGCACAGGGTGTGAAAATGTTTCCTTGCCAGATTCCAAATACTGCGTTTATTATTCCTTCTAAAATCGATAAACAAGTATGACATTATTAAAAAACTATGTGGCTCTTTGTAATTCTGCCAGATAGTAAAGTGTAACAAAACACTGTAGCACAGTTTATCTAGCTACGAATACTGTATAGAGTAGCTACTAAATGTTAGGCCTTTGCTTTTTTTTTTTTTTTTTACTCTATGGAGTTCGAGAAGTTGCACCGACAAGACTTTGAAAAAACACGTATGCATTATAGAACAGACAGATAGAAAGGAAACTTAACATGGTACAACTGTGCACAGAGTGATTCAAGGGGATATACAGCTATGGCATCACCTAGAGATTTGGGATTGACAATTAAAAAAAAAAACACCTTTTGTTTCATTCGACTTTATGAAGCACAATTAATTCTATAGGGCGATGCAACACTTTTAGTCATAGCTGTACAGTATAAAATATAGCAAAGCAATTCCTCCGACATAATACATTCTAAAAGAGAACCTTACAAGAACCTATTTGATCAACCTAGATCCTGCCTTGATAAACCACAGCTAGATTTCTTTGAGCATTTTACAGCACCAGACAATCTACCTAAATTACATCTACCTGTTAAATTTAAAAAGGTGGGAAACTGGTTCAACCTCCTACATTATTTAGAATGTTTTTCCTCAGATAAAAAGGTGTGCAGCCTGTTTTCATTCATTTTGACATACAAATTGGTATTCTATAGTTTTACCAAAAATACTCTCCTTGTATGGGTGGGGTGAGGCGATCTATGGGGTTGTCTGTCTGTCCGTGCATCAGCATGTTACACTTGCATCTGTGTATATATCTAGCAAACTGCTTATCAAATTGTCATGAAACTTGGTAACACAATTCTTTAGTTTACGTTACTGAGAATATCACATTTTGTCACATTTACATTGTTGCCTATATCTGATAACCTCTTATCAAATTGTGATTTAACATTTAAAATTGCTAATTCTTATTCTACAATACTGCTGATGTATGCAACAGATATCAACTTTCTTTGCACTGAATTTACAGCCGTGGCGCAAGACTTGTTTAGCATTCAGTTGAATTTTCTTTTCCTATGGTGTTCCTGGTGCCTTGATGTCCGTATGTGTCTGCAATCCCTCACACAAGCAATGCACCTCATACCGGCCACTACAATGTGTAAAATCAGGCATTCAGCAGAGGTCTGTGCAGTCCCATCCCAAGGTAAAACCCAGAAACATGTCAGTGTGTACTTGACGTAGTCAAATACGAACAGTCTGTATGAAGATGAAGAGCCCAGATATAGAGAGTCACTGAAAAAGCTTTCCATCTGCAATAAGACTTAGCAGACTGCATGCAATCTGTAACACATACTCTGGATCCCCACAGCACAGTAAAGCACACACAGTTGTGTCTGGAAGCGGCTCTTACCCACTAATTCCAGGAATGTTTTGTAAGGCTTCAGATGGAATCTCTTCCGGTACTCATTGAAGGGCTGCAGTCTCAGTTTGCGTGACTCCTCGATGACCCCTGCAGCAACTTTCAGCATATGTGGGTTGATATTGTGTCCGCCGCCAATCTGTAATACACAATTCCACACTGACCGGGCTGGCAAACTAACACTCTCATCAGGGCTTGCCTTGTCAGCAGCCCTGTGTTAGCCTTCTCCTTAAGAGGCATGCTGTCAGGTCTAGGAAGAATCTGGACAAGTTTCTCTGCAAGAGTTCTGTGTTGCCCACAGGGGCCCTGCACTCCACAGTGTCAAGACCTCCCTGTAAGAGTCTTCACTTTTTTTAGGAACTGCTGCTTGAATGCAGCCAGAACACAAAGTCTGGATAGCATATTATCTGTTTTAGTTCAGGTTAATTAAGGATGCAGCTGGACACTAATATGTTTCCTTGGCTATTACTAGAGTAAGCGCTGCCAGCCTGCTGTGAACAGGCCCCTGCTGAATGCCTGGAAAAGATGGGATGAAGTTTAAATGAAAAGCTGCTTCACACTTTGTCCCAATGTTTCTGAAAACAGAGGCGACAACATTTCCTCAACAGCTACAATGTTATAGGTCTATTTAAAATTAAGATGAAACGCTATGAAATAAGTCTACAGTGTCTAATGTTACTTTGCTTGCAAAGTCCCACTTTTTTTGGAGACAATTATGTTATGAATAAAGAAACACAACCTGAGAGTGATCAAACTGAATTATATCATTACATTAACCTCCTTCATTTAAAAAAGAAATAAAAAGGGGGTTTCTGCTTTCAAACAAGAGTAACGCCTGACAGACATGCCCTCTCTTCATAATTAATTTTTCTAATTTTTACAATATGCTAGCCAACACACCAGTCCTTTGTAAAACTGTAAGTTTTTCCTTAGCTAAAGTAAATCGCCAGCATGTTTTGATGCAGCATGAGCATATAGAAATCTTAGTGAACACATATACAGCTGGATTTAGTGGTGTGCAGGTTACAGATCCCACTGCATGCTAGCCATCACATTGCTATAACAACCACCAATGCAATGATGCAGCTGGGATACCATAGACATAATAATCACTAGTTATCATGGCTATGACTGATACCTCCTAGACTGTTTCCAATATTTGACCAGCAATTTGCAAAAAGATTGAAACTTTTTAGGTTAGTAAAAACTATGACAAAATCAATTTTTCTATATACAAAGGGGTGATTCATAAACAGACCATATGTAAAACATATTTATGTATTTTGTACCATTTTGTTGCAAGTAGACACTTATGGGCAACAGAAATACATACAGTGTTGGTGGACATATGGACTCATAAAGCCTTCTATGAAGTCTCCAGACATTTCATTCAAATTCCCATGTGCCAAACCCTTGGAACATGTTCTGCTATAACATTGTTTATGCATCACCCTAGAAAAGTCCACATATGGAAAAGTGGCTTTCGTTTCTTCCTAAAAGCTCAGCAGATACATTACCCTCCCAGCAATCTGCTTAGAAAAGGCCTCGACGAGAGTTTCCACTCCGTAATTGATGATCATGGAGGTGTTGAAGAGGAAGTCTTTGTAACTGTACTCGTCCTTGTCAATGATGAACGAGTCAGGCATTAGAGGATGCCAGTGGTAAAGCTGGTTGAATTCCACAGCAATGCGGTTCCTGTACTGAAACTGCACATCGAACAAGAGCTCGGGGGCAAACTTCAGCTTCAAGTAGTACCCACTCAAGTGCTGCACATAATCCTCAATCACTATCTTGATGGTCTGTCCTGAAAATGAATTAAAAAAAAAAAAAAAAATTCAGGTTTATACATTTTAGGGCACCGGTATGAAGCTCATTAAGAGGGACACATCCATGTTTCAGCCCTGGCATGTTCTTACCTATGATGATAAGGCGTGTGGTCTGGAAGAGCTGCTCATCACTCCAGGTGGGGTGCTCTGCTTTCAGTATGTCACACAACCTGTTGTGCTCTCGAAGCCAGATAGTGGCGTACATGACAAGCCCTGGAAGCAGCCCATAAACCTCCTGACCGATGGCTAACTGGTTCTTCAAGGGAACGTGGGGGGGGTAACTCATGTTGACCAGTGCTTCCGCCATTGTGGGTGGATACATATCCCCGTTCACAAGCTGGAGACAGGACAGAGCAACCAAACGGTTACACATCACACAGCTCTGAGGTCTGGTGAACCAATCACACATCTGAGGTTTTGTTAACCCACTGCGCCACCTAGCACAAGTATTGTCCTTAATTTATAGAGGTAGCGTACACACAACAAACTCATCAAATTTGAGCTAACGGTTCACAAAATATAATCTTCAACAGATCAACCGTGACCCAGGTACACAGTATGCAGACCGGTAGAATCAGAGAATGCAGCTGTGTACTAAACCTGAAGGCTGTATTTGAAAGCATTTGGTCTCCATGATCCGGAAACCTAAAAATCAGACAAGCACTCAAACAGTCCACTTAGCTAAGAGATTCAGAGAATACAGCTGTGAGGCAAATGTTACTGTACAATATCCACCTAGCTTGAGGGATGAACTGTTACACAAATCCAGCCCAATGTGTTCTATCATAACCAAGAATGTGACTATGTCTATTCATGGACAATGTGATTTATGGAATTATTTTATTAGCTTTGAATGTTCTCTACCTTGACATATTAGTTTACATATTTCCATAAGATTGGAATTTCAAATATGAGACTAAAGCATCTTTTTACCCCTACCGTACTATACAAGTAAAGGTGGAATTCTGAACTCTATTTATGTTAACTTCAGGTCATTCATTTAAACCTTAACTTAAAATTATTTATTTTTACCATCTTTCAGAATAACCCAGCCTGGATCAAGTAAAACCCCATATAAAAAATACAGATAAGCTGGTGAAATATTGGCCAGTGAAGACACACTCACCCCTTATTCTAGTAAAGACACCATTAGATTGTACAGGTGTCTAAAAGCACTTTGAAATCAACAGAGATCAAACCAGTGTGCTAATGCTTAGTTACTTACCTGATATTTCATCTTTCCATCTTTAAGGAGTCTAAGATTGAGCTGACGATCCAAGTTGTCTCCATATATATGTCCTGCATCCACCTGCACACATAATTTGTCAAACTGTAATGGTGCTGGACAAGCAGTTCTAAAAGATGTAGTACACAGACAGACACTGCCTGGCCACTTTATTAGGTCCTGTCTATACGAGGCTGTCTTCCCAGCGACAGCGAGTGGAAGCGACACTGCCTGGCCACTTTATTAGGTCCTGTCTATACGAGGCAGTCTTCCCAGCGACAGCGAGTGGAAGCGACAGCAAGTGGGAGAAGTACAGCGTGGAAAAGTACAGAGCAGTTTCGAAGCAGAAAGGAGAAATTGCATCTTGAATTGCTTTAATCAGAAAACAGAGGACATTGGGGAAACACAGCCGCGTGTGTTTTTCTGATAACAAACAAGCTGAAACTCGGAGCAGCTGATTCAAATTCAGCGCCGTTTTGAGACACGGGCGAGGGGAGGAGCCGACAGCACAGCAGAACAACGCAGTTAAACGAGGCAGTCTTCCCAGCGACAGCGAGTGGAAGCGACAGCAAGTGGGAGAAGTACAGCGTGGAAAAGTACAGAGCAGTTTCGAAGCAGAAAGGAGAAATTGCATCTTGAATTGCTTTAATCAGAAAACAGAGGACATTGGGGAAACACACAGCCGCGTGTGTTTTTCTGATAACAAACAAGCTGAAACTCGGAGCAGCTGATTCAAATTCAGCGCCGTTTTGAGACACGGGCGAGGGGAGGAGCCGACAGCACAGCAGAACAACGCAGTTAAACGAGGCAGTCTTCCCAGCGACAGCGAGTGGAAGCGACAGCGAGGCGGGAAAAGTACAGAGCAGTTTAGAAGCAGTTTGAAAGCAGGTTGACGGCTGCAGAAGAAACTAAACTTCAAAAAAAAAAAAAACCCTCAACATGGTCTTCAAGCCAGTAATCTGTGACACCTGCTTGATGTGGGAAATCCGAGAAAACCCAGCGGAGCTAAACCAAGTGTGCGTAAAGTGCCGCGCGATCCAGGATTTGCATAAACTAGTAAGCATGCTAGAAATGGAGCTGGAAGAAGTGAGACAGCAACAAGATCTTGAGGAACTGGCACACCCACAATTCATGGAAGTCTGCATCACCCCTAACAGACTGAAAGCCACCAGGGAGATAGAAGGTCAGAACAGCTGGGTTCAGGTAGGCAGAAGCAGGGAAAAAAAGAAACTTCGTCAAACACAACCACCAGAAATCAAAACAACCAACAGATTTGAGTCACTTCAGAATTGTGATGAGCAGAACCAACAACAAGAGAATGAAAGGAACAACATCCAGGACCCCATTGACAGTGGTGACCAGACAGCAAAAAGAAGGGAGGTCATGATTGTTGGGGACTCCATATTGAGAAACACAGCAAGTTCAATTCGCAGTTTGGACCCCCTTACTACAACAGTGTGCTGCCTTCCGGGAGCCTCGGTCAAGCACATCACTGAGAACGTGGACAGGCTCCTAGAACGAACAGGAGACGACCCGGTAGTAGTCGTCCACATCGGTACAAACAACATTGGAAGAGACAGACCAAAATCCCTGCAAAACAAATTCAGAGAGCTAGGAAGGAAATTAAAAGAGAAAACCAAAACTGTGGTATTTTCTGGTATACTACCCGCACCTTGCAAAGGACCATATGGACAGCTGGAAATAATAAATCAAAACCAATGGTTGAAGACGTGGTGCACACGGGAAGGCTTCACCTATCTTGATCATTGGACCACTTTCTACAACGAGGACTATCTGTATAGACGGGATGGACTGCATTTAAATAACAAGGGAACTAGTCTACTTGGAGAAAAGATCCTCGAGCAGGTTCGGAAGCATTTAAACTAGAAAGGAAGGGGGGAGAAATCAACAAAAAAACAGAAGGGAGACCGCATCAAAACAAGAACAACAACTCAGGTAAGACAACCATTAAATGTGTTTATCTAAATGCTAGAAGTATCAGAAACAAAATTCTAGAACTTGAAGCTACTGCACTAACAGGTAACTATGATGTGATAGGTGTTACAGAAACGTGGTTATCTGAGAGTGATGGGGACGAATATAATATTTGTGGGTATACACTGTATAGGAAAGACAGGCAGGACAGAAGAGGAGGAGGGGTAGCGCTATACATAAGAAACAGTCTTGAAGCCCAGGTGTTAAACCTGGACAAAGAAAATAAAACCGAATCAATATGGGTCAGAATAACAGACAAAAATTCAAAAGGCATAATAATAGGAGCATGCTATAGACCGCCAGATTCAGACGGTGAGCAAAATAATCTGTTATACAATGACATTAGAAATGTGTGTAGCAAAGGAGAAGCCATACTAATGGGGGATTTCAACTTCCCCCAAATAAAATGGGAAAACCCGGTGGGTAGCGCGAAGGATGAAATAGAAATGGTGGAAATGACAAATGACTGCTTCCTAACACAATTTGTGAAGGCACCCACTAGAGGGGAGGCATGCCTTGATTTAGTCTTTTCAAATAACAAAGATAGAATAACTAAAACAGAGGTCAGAGAACCACTGGCAAACTCAGACCACAACATGGTCTCATTTGAAGTGTTTTTTAAATCCTCAAAAGTAAAGACTAAAGCTAAGGTTTACAATTTTAGAAAAGCAAACTATGAAGGTATGAAACAGAGACTAACAGAAGTAGATTGGAGTAAAATAGAGAAAACACCCACAGAAGAAGGATGGTTGTTCTTCAAAAATGTAGTACTAGAGGCGCAAAACAATTATATCCCTAAAGTAGACAAATCTAAATGTAAAACTAAATTGCCAAAATGGTTTAATAGATCAATTAAAAAAAATATTCAGCGAAAAAAGGCACTTTACAGAGCATTAAAAAAGGACCAAAAAGAAAGTACACAGAAAGAGTACACAGAACTGCAAATGCAAGTCAAAAAGGAAGTTAGAAAGGCCAAGAGAGAAATAGAAATGAACATTGCTAAGGGAGCTAAAACCAATTCCAAAATGTTTTTCCAATATTACAACAGCAAGAGAACATTCAAAGAGGAGATTAAATGTTTAAGAGATACAAATGGCAAAATCGTAGAGGAAGAAAAAAAAATAGCAAATATGTTAAATGATTACTTTTCACAAGTTTTTACAAAGGAAGATACTGACAACATGCCCCACATGTCATCCAGTTCCTATCCAGTTTTAAATAACTTTAGCATAACTGAGGCAGAAGTGTTAAAGGGACTAGGAGCTCTTAAAATAAACAAATCCCCTGGGCCGGATGAGATCCTCCCAGTAGTACTCAAAGAAATGAAAGAAGTAATTTACAAACCGCTAACCAAGATCATGCAGCAGTCTCTTGACACAGGGGTTGTACCGACAGACTGGAAAATTGCAAACGTAATACCGATCCACAAAAAGGGAAACAAAACTGAACCAGGTAACTACAGACCAGTAAGCCTGACTTCTATTATATGCAAACTTATGGAAACTATAATAAGATCCAAAATGGAAAATTACCTATATGGTAACAGAGTACTGGGAGACAGTCAACATGGTTTTAGGAAAGGGAGATCGTGCCTAACTAACTTGCTTGATTTTTTTGAGGATGCAACATCGATAATGGATAATTGCAAAGCATATGACATGGTTTATTTAGATTTCCAGAAAGCTTTTGACAAAGTCCCGCACAAAAGATTAATTCTCAAACTGAACGCAGTTGGGATTCAAGGAAACACATGTACATGGATTAGGGAGTGGTTAACATGTAGAAAACAGAAAGTACTGATTAGAGGAAAAACCTCAGAATGGAGTGTGGTAACCAGCGGTGTACCACAGGGATCAGTATTAGGTCCTCTGCTATTCCTAATCTACATTAATGATTTAGATTCTGGTATAGTAAGCAAACTTGTTAAATTTGCAGACGACACAAAAGTAGGAGGAGTGGCAAACACTGTTGCAGCAGCAAAGGTCATTCAAAATGATCTAGACAAGATTCAGAACTGGGCAGATACATGGCAAATGACATTTAATAGAGAAAAGTGTAAGGTACTGCACGCAGGAAATAAAAATGTACATTATAAATATCATATGGGAGATATTGAAATTGGAGAAGGAATCTATGAAAAAGACCTAGGAGTTTTTGTTGACTCAGAAATGTCTTCATCTAGGCAATGTGGGGAAGCTATAAAAAAGGCTAACAAGATACTCGGATACATTGTGAAAAGTGTTGAATTTAAATCAAGGGAAGTAATGTTAAAACTGTACAATGCACTTGTAAGACCTCATCTTGAATATTGTGTGCAGTTCTGGTCACCTCGCTATAAAAAAGATATTGCTGCTCTAGAAAGAGTGCAAAGAAGAGCGACCAGAATTATTCCGGGCTTAAAAGGCATGTCATATGCAGACAGGCTAAAAGAATTGAATCTGTTCAGTCTTGAACAAAGAAGACTACGTGGCGACCTAATTCAAGCATTCAAAATTCTAAAAGGTATTGACAGTGTCGACGCAAGGGACTTTTTCAGCCTGAAAAAAGAAACAAGGACCAGGGGTCACAAATGGAGTTTAGAAAAAGGGGCATTCAGAACAGAAAATAGGAGACACTTTTTTACACAGAGAATTGTGAGGGTCTGGAATCAACTCCCCAGTAATGTTGTTGAAGCTGACACCCTGGGATCCTTCAAGAAGCTGCTTGATGAGATTTTGGGATCAATAAGCTACTAACAACCAAACGAGCAAGATGGGCCGAATGGCCTCCTCTCGTTTGTAAACTTTCTTATGTTCTTATGTTCTTATGTTCTTATACAATCGGATTGTCCTCGCCCTGGGTCCCTTGACTACAGAAGGCTGAATCAATGGCAAATCGAACTTAAGCATTGCTGAGGTCCACCCACGTTCCCTAAATACAATGGCCATTTACAAGACAATAATACACCCATCCACTGTGCCAGAATCATAAGCAAACGATTCAAGGAGCATGACAGAGACTTCAGGCATCTTCCATGGCCACCACAACCCCGGATCTCAATCCAATTCAGCACAATCGAGATAAGCAACATCCTTCAAGTCATGTTGTTTCAGGTCTTAATAAAATGGTCTGGTATTGTACTAAAAGACAGATGGAAAGACACTTCTAAAAAATAAAGCAAAACTGTGTTATTCATTGATTGAGTAATACTCAATGCAGACAACACAGTAGATAAGAATCTTTTTGACAGGAACCCTTGTGTTTAATTGGAAGGCACAGGCAACTGTACGGTTAGCGTGGATTTATTTGCACTGAGCTGAAAGGATTAACTTTAATTTTCTAAACAAACCACAAACTGCTGCCCTGGGGATCTTTATAGGTATGATTACATTTAAGGCTGGATTCCCTTTAGCGGTGTACAGTTTATGGTTTTTCTTTTCAAGTGGCTAAGTGAAACCATTATTTTGGACTGATGAAATAATTGTTCAAACAAAATACAACACAAAGAGCGGTATTGCTATAATGTAAAACACCAACCATTATAGCCATGGATACAGAAGCAACTTCCAACACAGGGCCAAGTACCAGCCTTCTATTAAAGTCCGAGCTGCTGTGAAATTTAAAGGGAGATGCAGCTTTTATATATTACATCAATCACTTTGGGGACATTGCATTTACACATAAGTGTACGCTACATATGGCAGGTGTTTCTGCTGTCCAAACCCTTCTCTCTAGATGCTAGTATGTTAGTGAATTCTTGGATGTCTGTACCCCGTGGCCCAGAGCTTTTGTGAAGCCGAGCCCCATGCGGTTGTGAGTCTTGAAGAACTGATGGGTGAAGTGTTGGGCGAAGAAAGCAAACATTAAGTTGGTTCCTTGTGGGTCTGGAATGAACTTCTTCCTCAGCAGAAACTTCTCCACAATATACTTTGAATCTGGAAGTTTCACTTTCCCTGAAAAAAAAAAAGTAGAAAGCAGTGCTTCACAGATAGATTCTCCAAGGCCTTTAATCCAAATAGTCAGTGTCACAGCTTTGGCAGAAAGAATTAAAAAGTATCCAATAAAAAGTTAATTAAGCAGCTTGTAAGCAGTCTTAAAATACATCGAGCTAACAAAAGAATTCCGGTACCTCTTACTCAATATGTATTCCCATCATTTCTTAGGTCTCTCCTTTTTACAAGGAAATACAATAAATGATGTTTGGCAAATCTTGTCAGAACTCGAAGATGTTATCAGGCTGTGCAAGTCTGCCAACTTTTCAGCTTATCCCTTAGAAATACAAGTTCCTAAACTCCAAATGCCCAGTCTGCATTCTACAGTACGTTTGAGGTAATCCGAGGGCATTACACTCCAGGGTTTGCATGCGTTGTGCAATACAGACTCCCATTGCACAGCAATATCATTCACACCTGAGCTAAAGGAAACTGAAAAGGATACAACCACCTGTCGGTCTAACAGGGTTTATAGATAATATAATAATTCTAGATCAGTAGAGGGTGTACTGTTATTTGCTATGTAGGTGCATGCAGTTTTGAATGAAGTGCATGTTATAGGAAACGTGTTTTCTGATATCTGGTACCATACCAGCTTAAGAAAGGTATGACTTTCAGGTAGTCTGTTACTTCCTATGGCATTTCACCTAGGCAGTGTCTTCTGGGTCAATGCAAGTTATTGGATAAAGTATGTCAGTAACAGACTACTTAAAAGCAAGACAGCCAAACTAAGAGCTTCCTAATAATGAGGCAACAAGCTGCCTGATGAGATTCTGGGATCAATAAGCTACTAACAACCAAACGAGCAAGATGGGCCGAATGGCCTCCTCTCGTTTGTAAACTTTATTTTCTTAAGATTTTCGCGTCATAAGGGAAAATGAAGGGTCCCACTAGTTTCCATAACACTGAGACAATTAAGTAGCTAGCTGAAATGGTTTAGGAGATATTATCTATTTGTATCTTCTCTTTGAAAATAAGAAATTTTACTCTTCAAAACGGTTTACTTGAGAAAAACTCAATGGGTGTCCAAAAAGAGATTATTACAAAATGATAACAAATCAATTTTCTTATTTTAATTTACTACAACTCTCGCTTCTGCAATAAAAAAAAAACTGAATTCTGCTTAAGGATCCATCTGTAATTAGTGAATAAGATACACCAAAACATTAGCCAGGATTGCAGGGAGCTGAACACAGATGCTGCTTTTAAGTAAACATTTGCCATCCATCCGAACCACATATTGTACAGCCATCTGAACACTAGTATAAACAAACGGCACTTTGTTTGAATCTGTTAGAAAAACATGAACATATAAGTCTTTTGAAAATAATCTTGTGTGACATACATATTCCTTCCATGACTTGTATTTATACAAACCCCAGTGACTATGCAGTCTCAAAAATGATGTCTACACCACTGCCAGCTCCCTTCTTCCTTTGTTCTCCTTGCATTGTTACTTTTTGAAAACTACCATTGTCATGGCCTTTTAAAAGGTTATCACAGTAAATTTGCATGGTAATGTTGCAGTTTTCTCATGGTTATACTATGCATTTACCACGGCTTGCATTTTTTTTTTTTTATGCTTCACCATACCTCTCTGTACTTTATAAAGCTTACCTAAGCTTGACCATGATTATGCTAGGATTTAAACTTGCATAAGGGAAGGTGCTGACCTACAGCATTATTTATACCATTAGTACTAGTTACACAACCAGCATTTAGCAATAGTGATGAATCTGGTTTTACTTCAATTGCGCAATGAGAAGAGAGGGAAACCAGACATCGCTTTAAGGACAGGTGCTACCGAGAGATTGCAGCCCGAGCTCCAATTTACAATCACTAAACTTCCTGCAACCTGATTGCATTGCAGATTATCATCTTTAAAAAGGCTGACTCAGACACAATATAATCTGCAATATAAGTGGAATAAGAGTCACGTAATTAAACTGGGCATAAGAAAATGACTTTAATTCAGCCCCATTCTACCATGGGAGTCTGGCTTTATTTTAGCCAAGAAGCAAAAAGCAGACAGGAAAAGAAAAAGAAAGTCAAAGTAGTTGAAACATCACTTATAGCCAATAAAATAAGCATGCCTTACCTTTAGTTCCCAAAGGTGTGGGGCAGTCCTCTGGCACGGGTGGCAGGAGCCGGGTGTAGTAGGTCACATTGGAATAGGATTCCCAATTGATGTATCCATAAGCCGAGTTGTATGTTGGGGGGCTAGGAATCAGATTCGCTCTTGCTGTAATAAATACATATTTTTATTGTGTGACAACATATACTGAACAGTTAAACCAGACAGGCTCAGAGTCATACTTTAAATGTTACAGTTTGATGCCTTTAGTTTGGTTGCCACTACATGGTAATAGCGCCAGATAAGAACCTAACAGTTTAAAATAAATAAATAAATCAATCAATGCATAAATAAAGAAAATGACATTAGGCTGCATTCACACTGGGCCAGTTTCAAAACAGACCCAGTCTGGCTGATTTAGTTGGAAATAATGCATCAATTTGCTTGCTGTTCACACTTATCTGCGAGCAAAGGGACCAAGTTTATTTGGATGTGAATGAAGTTATTTTTTTTGGTCCTTCTCCACTGTTTCCAGGACCGAGCTCTTTGTGTTCACAATGGAGTCTGCGAGCGCACTCGGCTGGTTACAGTATGTCCTGCAAGTGTATTCAAAGATGGCCACATGCTCCATTTTGTTTGTTTTTTTTCTTCAACTCACAGATGCTGTAGCAATGCTGAAGCAGTTATTATAACACAATAGTTTACAAATTAAACATCAGGTGTGCTTACTGCAGATCATAACTTATTTATTTTCTGTATATTGTCATTTAATCAAAACATTTTAAATGTACATACAGATTTTAAAAAAAATCAGCTTTTTACCAATTAAACATGCAATACACATAAGATCAGAATGATTAAACACATAATCCATTTGATTTTTTAATAGTGCGAATCAAACCCTCTAAATAGACCCAGTGTGAACACAGCATTCAGCTACTTACACTTCAACTATATTTAATAGTCCCAATAAAAAAATCCTAACAGAAAAGTAAAACATAGTACATATACAGAACATTATACAAGAGATAGACAACAGAATATTCTTACAAAACTAATACTACTTCTACTCATTTTTCATAATTACAAAACTAACTAAATAATACAGAACAAACTAAAAATGGAAAACTAAATACTGTTCTGTACAGTAATTTTAGTTCAGCACTCAACATGAGCACAAGTTGTAATATGAATTACTGGCATCAATAACTTTTGCCGCTGCAAGACTGTGATAAGGGAAACTGCAGGGTGAATAAAAGATAAAATGAATGTGCAAACAGTCAGCCTTCTCAGTGTTATCTCAAATGGGATCTGCTAACAGAAGCACACATTTTGGCATTTTCTTTATAAGGATTAGATAATGGTTTCTAGATATACAGGTTATTTGAATTTAAAATAAAAACCAGTGATTAAACCACAAACTTATCATGGATGAAAGTAATGTTTAACAGCCCTTTACGTGTTATTTACAACAATGGTGGTGCCACATGGTTTTTATAACAGCTCAGCTTCCCGAGAAGCTATCAACAGAGGAGAAATATCTTGCAAACAGAGGAAAACACATCTTCAATGACTTCTTTGTAAATACCTTATGTACATATTCTGCAACTAGAAAAGCAAATATTGCATCAGATGCAACTAAAGGCAATTTCCCATAGATCTCAAGTACCTCTTAATCTTCAAGTTTAGAGAATATACAAGTACAGCTCATACTGTTAATGTACCTTTCAGAAGGATGTGGCTCATTAACTACATTATTACTAATCTCATATAGAGAGGTACTCCCTAGTAATTTGACAGCACGATATATACTGAAAAGTATTATATTTCCATTACATTATTATTATTATTTTTTTTTAACCATACTTCTCTGTTCTTTCCAACGCTTTACTAAAAACTTGGCTTCGCATTTAGTCATACACTGAAATACAAAAAGGTTCTGTTCGTCATCTGGGGGGAAATATTTTACAATTTTTTCACTCTCCTAAACTTAACACCTATAAAAAAGACATTATCTACCAGACAGCGTTGCCAATCTGCCTAGGAGGTATGGCCGATGCTCAGGCCCTTAACTTTAGTGGGGGGACTAAAACTGGGCCCTGAGACACAACCCTCAAGCATGTGACCAACCCTTTGCCACTGTCCTGAGGGAAAACACTGAATAATTTACTCAGTAGAAGATTCCAGAACACAACTAAAACGCACGACTCTTTCATGCTTCTCAAACAGCCTTTTAAAAGAGGCTTTTAAAATAAACAATCAGTACTGTACTGGACAATAGAAAGGCGTTTTGTTATTACAATCAATCAAAGAACAAACAATAAAATGTTTGGGTACAGGAGACTTTTGAATCCAAACCAGATGTTCAGATAAGTAATTTTGGAGTACAGATTGTAATCTGTGGCATACTAACAAAGCCTTGAGTAGTCACCTGTTTTTAATACATACATTTCACCAAAAATAAGTAATCAAGCTTTGCACCAAAAAACTACGGCGACTGCCGTAAACGTTTTATGAAATGACAAAATTATGAAAGTTTCCACGGCTGCTACCACAGGAATGCTATTATCACAGCATGGAAATGTTAAAACAGCAATGTTAATTCGACTGGGGCAAAAGGAAACCATAACATACAGTATAACTCAGAAACATACTTCTGTTATCATGCTACAAGCTGCATTCTTAAGCAGAAGAATACTGTCCTGACAAGTGCAGGGAGTGGGAATGAGGAACACCTTGTTCAGTTGTATGCTTAATGTAAATCCTTATACCCTTCCACACTTGTATCCAATGCTACACTACTAGACTAATGATAAGAAAGGTCATATGGAAATGTGTCATTCCAAGACGTGTACTAAAATGTAGTAAAACAACCATGTTCAACTATATACAAAAATATTTGTGACTATATTCTTCTTCTTCCACATGGACTCATCGTCCAGGTTTACATCCTTTAAATACTGTTTTAGCACACAAGCTTCCTTCCTACATGAAGAAAGCACACCAGTGTTACAAATAACCTGTCCCCTTGCAGAATTGTCCAGTGTTGCAAGGGCCAGGTTGACGGTTACACTCTGGTGTGCTAGACGCTATTCGGAGAGCTCTGCTGAGGACACAGGGGTGTGACGATAGGTGAACCAGATCATGAGAATCTAAACGCGGAGAATGCATAACTCTGCTATTTCATATCCACACCAGGTTGCACTTTAAACACTAGCATGTACAGTGCAAAGCGCAACTCTGACTGAAGGGAAAGTGCTACGTGTTAGTGGTTGAGAATTACGAAAGGGTCTTCTGTGCTGGCATGGGAAACGGATGCTGGGGTTTGCAAGGTCAGATTAAAGAGGAAAAGGCAATGCATGGCATTGTTAGATAATTTGAAAGTGTGTGAATGTGCAGAAGGAAGTAATATTGGTGGGGAGGAGAATGATTCAGAGACAGTACTGCTGTATTTGTCTTTAACATTCAATGCAGGTGAAAACAACATGGAGTAATTGCAATAAGAACCACCCATTGCAAACACACAGACTTGTATAGGAACAGCACAAAAACAACACATCTGAAGCTACTTACTCCAGGAATGCAACCTCACATCTGAAGGAACCTTTCTACTGTACTATGTTGCTCTTGAGCTGAATTGTACCCTTGCCATTTCCATCTTATAATTTCCCTGTAAACAAAAAGAAAGCTAATGGCATTTAACTAAACAAAAATAATCTAAACTCAGAACCACATCCCTTGCTTTGCTTACTGGCTATAATGTGTAATAGATTATAAGAACAACTACATCATGGCAAAGTAGATAGACTGTGACTATTAAGTTTACAGAGTGTGGATGAGATTACTTTTTTTTTTTTTATGCGATACCTTTTTAAATAGGATCTGCTAAAACATGTATAAAAAATGTAATAATTAAAAACATCCACTGATCCTGCAGATGAAACTTGATGATGTGTTTAAGCATAACACTTCAATTTGGACAGTAAAGGAATCTAAATAACTGTGTTTATTAAACCAGCATAACCAGTTAAACACAACTTCTAGCCTGACCAGGATGAACAAGTGCTGGTCACCGCCGGAATTTCCAACAGGGAAAACACAAAAACAGAACTACTGGTTACTAATTGGGCATAAGGCAATCAGACTTTTCTTTAGCCCAGCTAAATAACATAAACAAGACAGACAGAAATTATTTTGATTTATCAGTGAACCGTGTCTTGAAACCCAGCTGCACACAATGTCTCCATGCACTCAAACTAAATATTTACAAAGCAGATAAAATCAGGTCTTCTTCAAGAGTCAAGAACATCTTTCAAAACTGAGGATTCCAGTAGCTTTGTGAGTGATAGACAACCCTCACTGACCTTATGCTAGTAATTGTAATAATTCACAGTGTGTACTACAAGTAAAACGCTATGCATGCTAACGTATTGCAGCATGCCATTCAGTAACTCAGGACAAACCCTCACCACAGGATTATTCAACCACCTGTCCAAGGCAGTAACCCCCATAATGAATGAGATAAAGAAGCTACAAGGACAGAGATGGGGGAGGCAGAGGGGTGCCAATGAATCGAACTCAAAGAGGGTACTTGCTTATTTGGGTTGTCTGATTTGTGCAAATCAGATGACGTAATGTGTGTAGGGAGCCGTCCTGCCTCCAAAACTTGCAATGTATAACTTTAGTACAAGAATATGAAAGATTGAGTAGCCTGCTGCCCAAACTTGTGAGCTGTTTGAAGACAGCTGTGTCAAAGTCTGTTTTTATGAATACAATACAGTTTGTTTTGTTTCAATTATTCTTTTTAATTGCTAGCTTCTTTAGAAAACTATAGAACTGTTTATATTCCCCCAACTGCTTCCTTTTTTCAGTGTGTGGTATACCCATGCTCTTTTGTGTTTTATTTATTTTATTTCATCTCCACAAAAGGAGACCGTCTTTTCTTTTCATGACTATGTTGAGTCGCCAAGTTCAAACAAAAAGAGAGATAAGTTACATGTATTTTTTCAGTGAGAAATGTTAGCTAAATATTGACTTGCCAAGTGTAAACAAAATATTTAAATTCACAGATTTATTTGTTAGAAACCCAGGTGTAACATGTCAGCTAAATGTTCACTCGCTAAATGCAAGAAAAGATTGACTGATTTTTAAATCAGTTGGAACCATCTGTTGAAATCCATTTCTGAACAGGCCCTACAATTTGGAAGTAAAGAATTGAAAACCGTGTTCTGTTAATCATGAATTTGAAATGTTTACAGACACTGGCTATTATTAAAAAGGGCAAAGTTACACTCTACCTCAGTAATGTTAAAACCTATACTAATATATATTCCCAAATGTTCACTGTAAAGGGGAACAATATGACCAAAGTGAAATGGGCCGATGAGGCAAGAAGGGGAAGACTGTGCGTGCAGTGAACAACAGCAATTTATTAGTGAGAAAACAAAACTATATACAACAACAATAAAGACGTGTATGCTGGTAAACGTAATTCAATTTCTACTGAAGCTTGTTAAAGGGTTTCTAAGAAAGGAGGATGCACAATTATACATACTTGGATTTTGTTCAGAGCATTCTCTTCTAAAAACTTAAAAAAAAAATAGAACGATTATCAGCTAAGCCAGGCTTTGCAATTGTAGGAGTTGGTTTTGGGTTTGCACGCTTGGTGCAGCAGTTTAGATGACCTGTCAAATGTGAGAAAGACTTTTCATACCGAGTAGAAGGGGATGTGTTCTGGTTAAATTCATGACAGTGCAACAAAAATATTTATGAGAAACGGAAGTTGTAATGGTACAAATAATTACACAGCATCACTTCTGGGGTAATGGGTGGACGCTGCAGAAGAGCTGATTGTGGGGAACACAATGCATCGCCTGTCTGCATTCCTAGTAACAAAGCTTTTATCAGCATTGCATTTCTCTCATACAGGGGACAGCGTTTACAACAGCATGAAGTTAACTCCACACTGCCTGTTAGACATGCAATATATACACTGTAGCCACTGAATGGGGGAGTCATTTCAGTGTTTATACACTAGCATTAGTGACGTATTTGAATAAACAACAGATGGGGCTAGATGATAATTCGCACATTTTTTGTTGCCAAATCAAAGGATGACTTGTGGTTTAATGCAATTGGTTAGCCACTCATCTATACTAGTATTGTTTGTGACACAGCTCTGACGGAAGTCAAGAGAAATGGAGAGTATCTGAATGAACACAAATATAAAGTAAGGAAGGGTGGAGAGGGGATATCCTCCAGCACTTTGGATAAAACATTGTGGTTAACTTGGTTATTAATATTGTATCCTTCTGCAACAGACAAACTACACCACCCCCTCGATATATCACAGGGTGTCGGGGTCCAATATGAACCCACTATCTATTGAGGGTGCGATACAGCGAGAGACCCATAGAAAAACAAATAGGCTAACAAATACTGTATAACCACTCCCTCGATTTATCGGAGGCGCAGGGTCCAGTATAAATCCTCTACGCAAGCCGTTTTTTTCTCATTTTACATATAAAAAGCAGCACACCGTTTCAATTTATACTGCAGAGGGTAATTGCTACTCATCAACTTGTCTCCAATTAATTTCTTGAGCCATGTGCAGTGGTCTGTTTTTAAAGTTTACCCGAGTAAATTTGCAAGGTATTTTTGCAGTTCTCATAGACTATGCATTTACCATAGTTTAATATGCTTCACCGTACCTCTCTGGGCTTTGCAATGCTTACTTATGCTTTGCCATACTCTCACTGTGCTGTATTACACATTGCTCTGCTTTTACCACAGGAACCTTTTCAAAGGGATAACCCAAATCTTATCCATGTACTACCAAAGCAGAAAGACTGGGCTGGTTAGTTATTAATTCCAGAAATTTATTTCTGCACTAGTAACCGCCAGGACCTGTTTCAATGCAGAAGGCTGTACCAGTCTCGTAAAATGAAAAGCCAACACATTTATTTATCTGTCACAGTAACTTGTTGTAATATAGTGAAGTAATGTTTGTGCTACCCCTGCTTTGTGCATATAAAACAGACATTCCATGAAGGATAAATCAATCATAACATTTATAAAACTAAATACAAACTACATATTCGGAAATAAGACTGCTCCACCCCAATTTAGTCTCACAGAGGACTAAAAAGGAACGTGTCCACCACCTGAATAAACAGAATTCAAAGCGTTGGTGAAATTCACAGATCAACTTCCTGGCAGCTCTTAAAATTACAGAGAGTATACCATGCACTTTCAGATTATATAACTGCAGACAGCCCACCCTTTGAAAAAATATTCCTAAAAAAATGTAGACAGACACCTTGAGCATAAAATCCTTACAAATAAGTTGACTAAACTAAGTTTCATTGCTTCAGAATATGATAAAAAAAAAAAAAAAAAAAAAAAAAAACTGTAAATTACTTAATGCTGATAAAGACATCTTCACAAAACTCTGCTACAAAGGTTTTGTATACATTTTATTTACAGCTGCAGAAATGCTCTTCTTTCAAAACTGCACATTTGCGCCCTATAGAGCAAAGGGTGCAACACGGTGATCTGTTCAGACAGATCCACACATCGCTATTGGGTACAGAGTCAAGATCAACACAGCCACTCAGCTTCAGTATAGGGGCAGTGTTCGTGACACAGCTCTGATATTGCAGAAGCTGAATGAAGAGGATTTGAATAAACTGGAAATGTACAGTGAGGAAGGCTGGTGAGCTGATAAAGTCCAGCACTTTGTGGCTGGGGAATAAAGCAAGGATAAGACGTAGTGGTTTTCTCGTGTAGGTTAGTAACACAGTGCACTACTGCAATAGGCAAAGTATGTGGTATGTGCTTGGCGCCATACACCAAGTTAAAACATGTAGCTTAGGGATTTTGGCTAATAAAAATAAATGCTGCTTAGGCTTGAAGTTGTTGTGAGCTCGCCTAGCAAACTGCACTATAAAAAATACTAACTATTCCAGCAAGCATTGTTTCTAGCAAGACTCGTCAAGGCTGACTGTGGGGAAGCGAGGTAGGGAAGCATACCAGTGTTCCACACGCTTCAGTGGATAAGGCTTCAACTATGGGCTTCAGTAGAGCGCAACGCTAATATGCTTCCCCACAATCAGCCTTCATTTCAGAAGCATTTTTTTTTTTCTGGAATAGTTTGCGAATAATGAACAACGTACACACGCACAAAAAAACCCCCAAAAAAACAGCGAATCATTCATCACACACATATGATATTAAAACAGCAGTGAAATTAAAAGGACAATTTGATGAGTCAAAGTAATTGAAGCTAAGATAATAACTGCCAATACAATAACCATTAACTATATTGGTCTCAAATATGCCATTTTGGAAGTAACACATGTTTTAACAAACATGTGAAACATGAAATACGGTGCTACTGTGCACTAGATTAAAGAAAACTGTTTGCAAGCTGTGCTTTCAACTATCTTGCAATTCCTAGGTCATTTCACTTGAAGGGTTAAATCCTACCCAATGTTACAGGATTCTTTCCTGTGATTAACCAACCGGCTGTTCCCCCCTGTTGACTTGCCTTGACCCAGAAGACACTACTGGGGTGAAAAGACCAAGGAAGTAAAACAGTAACCAACATTGTCAAAGGCAAGGCAAGCAAACTGAGAACCTAGTGTAGTATCAGATGTCTGTTTTAAAAAGAAAATACAGGTTTGCTATAACATGTGTTTTTCAAAATGCATCTCTGAGACCTGTGTAGCTAATAGGTACAGCTCATGAAATAATTTTGCTAGCAACACTTTCTTTAAAAGGCTCACCTGGATAGGAAGAGGACACCTACCTGTTAATACAAGACGCATGAGTCTGTCCCTGATAAAGGTTTGGTTAATGATGTTCCAGAGCCACTTAAAGTTAGTTAAAATATAGTGCAAAGTATCAGGACTTGGTTTCAGTAATTCGTGTATCCTTGTCCAAAATTCAGCTGAAAGAAAAAGCAGGCCATTTCAGTTCTTGATTTGGATTAAAACTGCATTTATGAAGCCATATAAAGGATATCATTATCAAGATGTTCTGTATATAAACCCAGCGAGGCTATGTGAAGTTTTGCTTCATAAAGCCTCTGTTATATGTATCTCATAGTCAAATATTACAGCCTCAAATGATTCACTACATAAGCGCAATGACATTACCTCGTGAAGAAGCAGAAACAAAATTGCTTTTGCAACAGTTAAAATTCAATCAGGATTCATTTCATGCTCAGATTCATTTAAATTGAATCATACCCTTATTAAACTGAAGCATTCCCTTATTAAATTGAATCACGCCTTTATTAAACTGAATCATTAGCAATTGGTTTTGCAGTCCTTTTGAATTTCACTGGCTTCTCCTGTTTGCAAATAACTAGTTTAAAATAACATCTATTAAAGTGATTTACATAAGAGCCTCTGCAGACATCAGTAGGCCTGGCTAGCATAAACAAGGCTTATAACAACTCAGAGGCCTCGCCATCATTCATTTTAATAGCACTGTGAGGCATCACACAAGGATGTGATATGCAGCTGTCTGGTGTTGCTCACAAGCAGCAGCTCCTGCTTAGAAGGGTGGGTTAAAGTTTGATATACAGAGTTGGATAAAATATTGAAAATAGTGCACTATGTAGCACATGCTTTTATATGTTCTGTACACGGCGGTCTAGAAAGGGTGGCCTGTGCTCACAAGGGCCATTCTGGAGACACAGCAGATTTCTACCTTAGGCGGAGCATTGCCACGTATTCCTGCAGCACAGCTTAAACACGTCTAAGTGCAGTTCATAGCGCCTGGTAACCTTGCTGACAGTGTGATGTCAGGGGTTTCTAATATGTTGTCCCTGTACAAAAGTGACATAGGAAATAAAGATTCCTGGAGAAAACATCAAATGGAAGCTGAAGAATAAAACTACTACTGAAGAAATAAAATTAAAATGGATATTCAGTATTGTTTTAGGAATTCTGCCTGAAGCAACATGTGCAAGCCAGGAAACGTCACGGCTCTTCCAGTAAATTGGAATTCTTTTCGGGTAATGACAGAATTACTTTGAATTGGCAAAGAATGCAGTGGCATTCAGTGCATATTCCCTACTGGGGTTGCACACCACTTACAGTGTAGAGCAGTGGAGGTGAATGTCCACACTGTACGCACGTCTCACAACACAGATCTGCACAGAGAACAACTTGTCCAATTGGGGGTGGAACGCACTAAGCAGTTCTTTTGAGTGTACACGTGCACTCCACTTATAATGGACTCCAAGAGACAATGGAAATCAGTACTTTATAAACAAATTCAAAATGCCGCCTGTAACTGCAAACACAGGTAACCTAAATATAAACAACACAAGAAAGCTTAATTGCTAAAGAATTCATTATTTGTACAAAACATGACCATGTGGGCCGTACAACGTAATAAGTAGGACCATTTTACGAATGTATATTTTTGCCAAATGTAATTAAAATTGCATACGTTTAAACTGAACAACGTCTGTGCCAACAAAAACAAAAGGAAACTGTCTTCAGTTCAATCATCCTACTAAGGTTTAGTCCCTTAGTAACAATTTCATTTAGATTTTGCTGAACAGTGCATCACATTTCATTCCAGTACATGACAACAATACTTACCATTAGTGCAATTAACTCCATAATAGCCAGTTCGAGTGCAATCACATTCATATTGGTCCAGTCCAAATCGGACACACACACCACGGTTTTGGCATGGATAAGAACAACAAGGGTTTGCTGCACCAAAAACAAAATACAGAGGTTGTGTTAGCATCTCACACAACAGGAGAAAGATCCATTGTTTCAGCATAGGAAATGCTTTTCTAGTTTGGCAATTGTATTACTTATTCTTATACCAGGACCAGAGGACTGACTTCTTCATACAGAGTGGTATGAGGGTATGGAATGGGCTATCTAGTCATGTTGAGGCTGAATAACTTTGTTCCTTTAAGACCCAACATGACAAAGTTCTAAGATCAATCAGCTATTAGGACCCGGAAGAGAGTAGATGGGCTGAACAGCCTCCTCTTGCTTGTAAATGTTCTTATTGGGTGCTTTTTCCTTTCTGAGAAAACACTGGGCCCTACTCTATTTAGACTGTTTTAGGTAGTTTTTTTTTTTTTAAGGAAATTTATAAATAAAATGAAAGGAATCTCTTCCAAAATCATCAGTACATCTTGCATTTAAAACCACTTGGAGCTAGAATCAGGCTGGCGTTTCCGAAGCATCGATTCCTCTGAACACTACTGAGTGAAGCAGGTAAACTGCATTTTTGTTTTCAGAGTCAAAAGACTATCAAACGTAGTAGATGTACATCAGTACATGTGTTCTGTATGCACTTGTGGTGGAGCAGTGTAGACTGAAGAATTAATCTAGTGTGAGTACATTCTGCTCACGCTCTTTCCTTTCCCCTCCAATCAGATCAGCCTTCAGTTCAGGCACACACTCACATGTCTGCTGGCCTGCCCAGCTGCAGTAGTGTTTGACACTAGGGATGGGTTTTCACCACTGCCAAAGCAACACATAATACTAATTAGTAAATCCAATCACAAAATATACTGACACAACATGCAAATTACATGTACAGAGCCTCAGTGCTATACATTATACAAGAATCGCACTAAGAGCTGGCAAACTTTGCTGACCTCAAATGCACTAAATTAACAACCATAGAAGCGTCAACAACTGAAATGTTAAAGCTGTCTGAAGACCATGAACACGTGAATCATCATGACCAACAGGAGACAGGCACTTCGGCTAGTGCTTTCATCAGTGAAGAATGCGACTGGACGTCATTGATGAGCATGTTTTAAAGATGACAGTGATATCGACTGACCACAGCATGACGAAACAAAGAAGTTCATTTTAGACACAACTTTACATTGTTTTTTTCTTGCATCAATGTATACTGGTGAAGGGATAAGCCACAGCTGGATTTTACAATAGCATTATTACAGCACTGGGGACTCACCCTGGACTGCATGTCCAATTCTGGAATAAATGGTTTGATTGCCGATTGCTGTTTGACATCATTTACAGGTTCCAATGAAAAAAGGGTGTCACTGTAACAATCACAGCTTGCATTTGTCTTTTTTTTGTAGAGAAAGCGGTGTAAACCTCGTACACAATTCAACTGTGTTTTAATGGGCCGGCATGTTTGAAGCCAGGAGGGCAGAATCCAAACCATTAAACCAATATTGAGCAGCTTGCAGCCTGCTAGGAAATGTTTCTCTTGTGAGCAATAGACGTGCAAATACAGCTCTCTCTCGAGGGCTCTTGGATAAATAGCAGCTCAACCTTTCAATCATGTTATCGGTTTCAGATGTTTAGAAAAAACAGACAGTGGAAAGCGGCTTTAAATGCAGGGTTACACCACAAGGACAGTTTTTTTTTTTTTTTTTTTTTTTTTTTTGCAAGTGTCTTTAAAACTTTATCTAAGGTTAGAGTGCACTAAAACACAAGAAAACACCTCAACACAAACCTGGCACAGCAAGACTCATCAGCAGACAGTATGCTGGTCTGTATGAACAAGTTTCCCTGAGTAGCACATTTCAATCCAGACTCCTAAGCCACCACGCCAGCAGGGGTACTTTTGCATAGTGTTCACTCTATGAAGTCATGCGTTGGCAGTGGGTAAGGAAGGAGAGAAGTCATTTTTATTTTTATTTTTTTTTAATTGGCTGTGCAGGGATTACAATTGCCGAGTGCACTCCAAGTCCCAGGTATCAATTGCTGAACAAATGCAATCAACTTGAGTATTTTAACCTCACTGAAAGTGTAACCGGTGAAGTTTTAATTTTTTTTTTTTTTTTTTCACAAATTTAGTAGTTGACCATAGTTCTTACCTGTTTTTCTCCCAATATGAAATGTCCAATTGTATTTTTAGGCTCAGCTCACCGCTACCACCCCTGCGCTGACTAGGGAGTGGCGAAGATGAGCACACCCTCTCCACTGAAGCGAGCGCAGTTAGCCGACTGCTTTTTTTCACTCTGCGGGCCCACCATGCAGCCAACCCAGAGCTACAGTATCGGAGGACAACACAGCTCTGGGCAGCTTACAGGCAAGCCCGCAGGCGCCTGGCCAGACCACAGGAGTCACTGGTGTGCAGTGAGCCAAGGGCACCACGGCAGACCGAATCCCTATCTATCATTGATTCGTTCTGAATACTTTAAACCCGCCCTAACTACTGAGTCACATCACATTCCTACATTTCTATTGGAGACTCTGCTTGCGAGATTTAAAATGAGATTACAATCAGGAATGGAGGCTTGTTAGCGGGATTTAAAGCTGTATTACAGTTAAGATACGGAGGATTTAAAACTAAATTGTGGTGAAATGTCAAAAAATGTCTACACACAAAAACGTGCACGTGACCATAGGGATTTCGTTGTGGAAGACAGCAAAGGAAAGAAGGTACAACTTAAGTGTGCAAGTACTGTCGAGTTACTACTATACATATTTTGACATAAAAAAAAAAAAGCTCAAGCATTTTGGAAAGTAACCGAAAACACAAATTTCACACAGTACATAAAACTCAAATAGCTAAAAATAAACACCGAAAAATACAATTAATAAATCTGAAAAACAAAAGCCCTAACTATAACACAACCACGTTAAATAAAGTAAACGCAGTGAATTTATATATTTAACTGACTTGTTTTAAAGCTTGAAAAAACATAGTAATACATAGCTTTTTAAAAAAAAAAAAAAAAAAAAAAAAAAATTATATATAGGGTTGATGAACAGACTGGGATCGACAAACAAGTAAAAGTATGTGTGGACTACATTGCTGAGGCAGAAAAAAAGGCTGCTGCAAGAGAATTATAGGTGCAAAGTTCCTGTCAGTGATGTCAGATGGTTCAGAAGCTCTATCTTCACTCATGAGGCAGATTGTTTCAGACCCTACTGAAATAAATGTTGCTTGTTTTTGCACTTTCATGGTGGCTAATGCATGCAAAGGTTAATTTCAAGCCCTGCTGTTTCTACTGCATGTACACATCTCTCATATTTTTAACATGTCCATACATGTTACTTTCTTACCTTAAGCAGTCCAAACTCATTACATCATCCCTTTATGCCGTATCCACCTAGTGTGCGTGCACAAAACATACCAAACTTGTATTTGATTTTACACTACTAGCCTCCTATAGTTTTAAAATGCATTTCACCATTGTTGTAGGCTTATGAGGACCCTCTGTATGTGCCTGTAATGCTTTTTACTGTAATATGGCATGAATTACACTGTACTTTTGTTTTTCAGCTAATACACACTGAAAGAATATTTGAATATCCATTCACATTAAGAATAATTGAACATGGAAAACCCTTGATCATCCCAGCGCTAAAGATCAAAATTCCTGATATTAGAAATTTTATAAACTATAGTGAAGGCGCCGCTATCTAAAAAGTGAGCTTTGAAGGTGTGTGTTTATGAGTTGAAAGAGAAATTAAATCATTCGTGTTTTTACAGACAGATCCAATAGGTGACTCACAGAAACAAGAAACTCACAGAAACTGTTGGTTGACAGACTCATAGGACAAGTCCAGTCTTGTGGGGTGGAAACTCCATATTCTCATGTTTGAGATGTTCCAGAAGTCCTGGCCTATGTCAATGTGTCACTGTTGCCAAGTAGCTGGCACTGCTTTTCTATGCTTTAAAAAGTATTTCAAAACTCAATCACTGAATGCCAAGACTGCTTGAAAATCCAAAAACCACATTCAATCACAGATGATTTGTAATCGGGTATTTTTTAAAAGCTAAATTAACGATAGCAGAGTATTCCATTTTCTAGTGGATAATAGGCCAATTCAAAAACATACATAATAAAGAAATAATTATGTTACCGTGCATTCTTCGATATTAGTTTGTTATAACTAAATATGTTTATACCTGTATATCAATATGAGGTATTTAAATAGCCGCATTTGAATTACATGGACTATTATGGGTTAAGCTGTTGGAACTTAGGAAAAAGAGGTTTGTTTTTTAATGTTTATTTTGTTAAAGGAAGCTTTCTAAATTCTCTGCAACAATGCACCCGGTATCTAACTGTGCCCAGGAGACACTGCATGTCGTGCTCACTCTTAAGGATGTTAGCAGATTTCCTACTCAAATTCTCTATTGCTTTCGTCAACAGCATTTAGGCTACTAAACTGCTTTAGGTAAAAACTAAGTGAAATGGATAAACATTTAGGCTAGTCCCCCACACCAGCCAAACACCAACTTATTTTCTTTAAATTTGTATCTAATATTTTTGATCGAGCATTTTCAGTTACTTTAGCAACTTCAGAATGTAAAAGTGTACAAAGAGAGTACAAACAGGACAGTTTTATAAGGCAAAAGCAAGACACTAAGGATTTCGTGAAAGACTATTTTATTCTCATGTCCTGTTGGGAGGTTAGATTCCAGCATACTGTCTTTCTGTCACGCTGAGTAATTGCAGATTGACTGGAATTATCTGCTTAATAACCTGTAGGAGCTCAAGCTTGACCATTAATGAAAGGGCCAATAAAACCACATAGCATAGTCCTCAAAAGACGACGACTATAAAACACGTTTCTGTTTTTGTACTTTTATAATGTTACTTCCCTGCAAATGTATAATTAATGTATAAAGCCAGGCTTTCACAATAAATAGCAGCTAAGGAACACCAGTATTACAAAAAGCTTGTGAAACTTCTAAAGCTGTATGTTTCATTATACACATCAGGAAAGTCTCAAAAACGTAAAACAAGGACAAGGTATTTTGAGTGCGGTTTAGATTATATACATTGTACAGGACAAACCACTACTCTAAACAGGGTCTGTTCCCTGCTGGTGCAGAGCAGAGACAGGCCACTGTATGCAACAAAATGAAAAGATACTAGAATAGATTTTCAGTTCCTAAATTCAACTGTTAACATGTCTGAGCAAACTTGTGACATTCTTCTTACTGAGACAAGCTTAGCGAACCAAGCCCAAAATCTTACTTGTAATGAAACGAATACTCAAACCTGGAAGACAAAATTAAGGAGATACAGCATTTCCCAGCATGTTGTATTATCAAGATTACAGTATGCACTGTTCTTAATACTGTAAACCAATAATGAAGTTAAATAATTCTTATGCAACAAACTTGGCAGACATTCACTATTTACTTTACACTGCTGTGTTTATTTTGGCATCAGCTGTGTTTCTTGTCTGTCTATTCTCTAAACAATTAGACAAAGTATAATAAGTATATTTTCCAGGAATTAAATAAAAACTAAGAGGTGTATAAAATCTGTTTTATAAGATGCCTGTATATCTGTTACACACTTGGTTTACAAAAGCTAACACAGACCTACAAGATGACTTCCAGGTCACACCGAGACAGTAAAGCAGAATCCAACAGGAATGTCAAAATGAAGGGGGGAGGGGAGAGGAGGCATGTATAAATGTCTATAATCCTGCACCATACTCGATACCGCTGACTTCCCTAAGGGATCTCTTGTTCCTGCAGAAGACTGTCTAAACAATTTCGTTACTGTAGAAATGCGTGTTACAATGTTTTAAAACCGGGTATTTTTTTTTTACTGTTATTTTTTCAATATCAAATTGACGCATGCCTTGATAAACTACAAAATTAAGGGGCAAACGTACTCTAGGAAACTGTTATAAAATGACAACACTAAGTTTAACTTATGTATAAAAGACCTACAAATATGTTAAGATAATGCGGATACAGGCTTTTCCACACATTTTTTTGTAGACAAAAACAAAGAACAATCACAAAAAAAAGAGCTAAACACTAATGCGCTGACTTTTTAAAATGACCACTATTCAGGCTAATCCATAAAATACCGCGTACAATTAGGATATCAAACACTTGATCAAAGTTGAGTTCGTAATATACCATAATTTAATGCAGACACCTGCAGAAATTGAGCAACTTACATGGCTGTCCAGAACTGGTTTGCGTCCACAGCAGCACAAGGAACAGAGCAGCAAGAGCCATCAGACTGGACACTACCATGGGAAAGAAAACAAACACACAAAACACGATTTAGCCATTGTATTCAAATGTTACTGATGCATTACAAAGACAAAACCATTCAAGACTTACCAGTCATTCTATACCAGAAAAAGACTAGTGCGTGTGTTCTTCTGAGGGGCTGTGAGTTTCTTTTGAAACAAAGTGCCTGTCTTGTGAACCAGTTTGAAAACAAGTTGCAGTTAACTCAGTTATAGCTTTGCATAATACACAAGTTCCTTAACAGAATCACATGCATCACTATTTCGATGTCACCCAACCTATTTGAAACCAGTTAGTGCAGGAACTCGTTCAATGCCCGATAAGTTTAACAGTTATTTTACAACGACTTGCTGTTTCTGAACTCAAGTGAAGGCGGGGCTACCGCGCCCGGTGCTTGAACATTGGATGCTGGAAAGAACTACCTGGACCGCATCAAGTGTGTGTAATGAAAGATTGACATACAGACAGATAGATCTCATTTCCTTTAAATATAGTATGAACCATACCTTATATTTTTGCTAATAATTGAGACCAACAGAAAAGAAAAAAAAAAACATTCCTGTACATTTGTACATTCACATATGATTTTTTTTTTAAAATATATTACAGATATGACAGCATAATACAGTCGATTTCAATAGGAAAAAAAGACAAACCATTAGGATTTATAGATTTCTACAGAAGTCAGGATGTACAGTATGGCTCCTGTTTGCAATATAGTGCAGATGATCGAGGGCAACTTTACATTGCTGTAAAACGCGCAAATCAGGACTGTTAGTGAATTTAAAATGGTGTGCATCCTTTGAACAGCAACTTAAAATTAAAGCATTACTATATATATATATATATATATATATATATATATATATATATATATATATATATATATATATATATATATATATATATATATAATAAAATGTTGTGGGTCTAGAGAACCCTGCATGATCAGTAAGTGATTGTATTACACAAATGATTTATGGACAAGAATATATGTTAAGAATATATAAGGGTCCATCACTTCAAAGCATTTCCTCCAGTCTTGAATTAACTTCTTTTTTAATAAATAAAACAAAAACAATCATTTTTGTAAGTCAGCTTAATAAGGCTAAACTATAGAGGTACCTCTTTAATCTTGACTCAAAGATGTTGCCTGATGCAGCATCTCTAATAGAAATGACTCCTCTAATTTAACCAGTTTCCATACGTCTTCTAATCTAAAGAGATGAGTAAAAAAAAAAAAAAAACAAAAAACATTACTACGGGGCAAGGTATCTGTTTGTCTAAATGCTCCAGAAGTATCTACACTTTGACTGGAAAGAATATTATTTCAGGGGTCCGAACAGTACATTTATTTCAATTTGAGGTCAAGTTAAAGGCATGGTGTACATCTGGGACTATCCCATGTTATTGTACCTGTACATAGGTGTGCTGCTCAAGCTGAAATCAATTGCTCTTGGGTTTTATAAATGGCCAGGTCGGTAATTACTGGGTTCACAACAATTATTTTTTACATTTTTTTATTGAAGAAAACTAGCAACCCTTGTCAATGTTACAGTGCGTCTCTCTTTTGTGCAGTGGTTAAGGCATTGGACTGGTGGGCACTAGGTGCTAATCTCACAGTCTGTTTCAGATCAGGTGGCCTTGTCCTGGATACCATTCACAGTATATTCACTGGTAATAATATGTTTGCATAAAGGTAGCTGGTAATCTACAGGAAAGTACTGAGATTATGAATGAGGCTTGAATTTGTGACAACCTGACGTGAATGGGCTGTTCTTTGAAAAGATGCAAATAGTGGGAGAGTTTGTGCTTTGATTTGCATTGCATTCCAGTTACAGGAACCTGACCAGATAAAAAAAAATAGAAAGACAAGGACCTATTTGATTAAAATGGAGATGGGTGTATCACTATTTAAATTCTTCCTGTACAATCATATACCCATATTACATTTCTATTTTGTTTCCATGTTGTGGCATTGAAACAGATTACCAATATTTTTTCCATATTTACACTGCCTGGCCACTTTATTAAGCCCTCAACCTCATATTAGGTGGTGCCACAGTTTACCTTGACATGCATAGATGCTGAATGGTGCTGGAAGGTGTCTGGAGGGATCCATTCTGTCATTATTATTTAATGCAATTGATACAGAAAGGGAGGCAGAGGACTGAGATGATAAAAGCGTGGTTCAAGTTCATCCCAAACATGCTCAATTGGGGTGGACCTGACCACTGTGGTGGCCATGGAAGAATCCATACTTCTGGTGAATAAGTGCATTACCATCTTAAATGTAGCCATCACCATTAGACTACAATTGCAGAATTGGCAGATGGACTTGATCTGAATCAATGCTTAAGGAAACTACAGCAAATTCAGCCTTCCCGAGTGATGAATGGACCCAGGGTATACTAGGGTGGTGTCAAGTCCAGTTGGGTAGACAGATCCTATTAAAGTGGCCAGGCAATCATGGTGTTCTACACGTGCTGAAATACAGTGTGTGTTCTTCCAGTGGGACATAAATGTTATGATGAACAGAATTCCTTGGTTTGTTGCGTGCATGTATTTATATTCTAGGGTATGTACGTATATAGAGTGATTCAGATGACTTTTGGAAAACGTCTGAATCATTGCATCCAACAACATTGTTATGTAACATAACAGCAGCAGCAGCAGCAACAGCAAGGGCTAACAACATCCAAATGCTTTGAGATCTTACTCCTCTAATTTAGGCCGTTTCCATACGTCTTCTAATCTAAAGATATGAGGAAAAAAAAAAATACATTTTGATTACTACAGGCAAGTTATCTGTTTGTCTAAATGCTCCAGAAGTATTCATACTTTACTGGAAAGAATATTATTTCAGGGGTCCTGTGAACAGGTTGGCTTGTGTGGTGACGTCAGGCCAGGAAGGAGTAGTACACAGAGACAGCACTGGGGTAAATGAAAGCACTGGTACGCAAGTTTAATTATAATAAAAAGATTTAACAAAAAAAAAAACACTTAAAATAAACGACAAGATGGCCAAAAAAAAAAAAAAAAAACGCAACAGACACGGAACGCACCAACAAGCATCGTGCTGGTGTATAACCAGCACACGTAGCAATCGCTATGTTTAAGCTTTTAGTTTCTTTTTCACTCACGTCTCGTTCCTGCTCTGAACACACTAACCTCGATCAGGCCAAGCTGCAGGTTTATATGCATGTGACCATCTCCAAATTAGCAATAAATTAATCAATCTGGAGACGGTCAGTTTAACCTCATCCATGCTGCAAAACAATGAACAATAAAATAACACGTTTTTACACACATAAACCATAGATTTTAAATAATAATATACAAATAATATAATACACACACAGGGGTGTGGCGTACCCGTCACAGGTCCGACTAGTACATTTATTTCAATTTAAGATCAGGTATGGAGTAAATTTGCTCAGGGTGGATGCCATGTTACTGTACCTGCACATAGGTGTGCTGCTCAAGCTGAAATCAATTGCTCTTGGGTTTTATAAAAAGCCAGGTCGGTAATTTTTGGTTTCACAGTTTTGCGCAGTGGTTAAGGCATTGGACTGGCATGCGTTAGTTGCTAATCTCACATCTGCTTGAGATCAGGTGGCCTTGTCCTGGATACCATTCCCAGTATACTCACTGGTAATAATAAGTTTTAATAAAAGTAGCTGGTAATCTACAGGGAAGTACTGAGATGGAAAATGTGCCTGTTACATTTATTTATATCAAACTTTTGCATTGCATAATGTAAGCCTTGAGGTGCAGCCAAGGTGTTTTTTTGGTTATTTGGTGCCCTCTGGTGAATTTAGTTTCTTACAAACTGTTATTACACCAGTAAGTTCCCAGGTGGCATGCTTTCCCCAGTTCATTGTATTTTTTGTGTAGGTTTCCTTGACAAAGTAGAGGAAAGTTTAATGATTATCAAGTTTTATTTATTTATTTAAAAAAAATAAAAATTAGCTGAACTACCTAAGACTTCCTTTAAGATATATGGTATACACAGTATGTTCAATATTTGATAAATACATGATTACATTTACACTGATGATAAATAAATGATTATTTTTCTTTCATTTCAATACAATGTAATTTCTATACAAGTTTGGGAGATCAAAAAAAAAAATTAGTGCAAAGATGTATGTCCCTGGAACAAAAGTGCACTCAACTTCAAGCTTAGTCCCCACTATTATAACACAAGATTATAGCAGTGGTAGTTATGTTTCTAGTTTTAATTTTAATTTTAATTTTTTTATTGCTACTCTAGATTTGCTAAAGTCAGATTATGAATAATACAGTACAGATGCAAAACAATGTCGAAAATGAAGGTGGAGGAGAAGAAATATGAAAATGAAATGGATGAGAGTTTCCTTGATGAACCTGGTCACATACAGTAAGTGTGGCAGTCTGGTCAGATACAGTAAGTGTGGCAGTCTGGTCAGGTGCAGAAAGTGTGGCAGTCTGGTCAGGTGCAGAAAGTGTGGCAGTCTGGTCAGAAAATTAAGTGTGGAAGTCTGGTCAGGTGAAAAGTGTGGCATCTGGTCAGGTGAGAAGTGTGGCAGTCTGGTCAGATGAAGTGTGGCCTGGTCAGATACAGTAAGTGTGGCAGTCTGGTCAGGTGCAGAAAGTGTGGCAGTCTGGTCAGATACAGTAAGTGTGGCAGTCTGGTCAGATACAATAAGTGTGGCTGTCTGGTCAGGTGCAGAAAGTGTGGCAGTCTGGTCAGATAGTGCTGTTTTAAAGATAGTGCTGTTTTAAAAAATGGAAAATGAATTATGCTATGTTTAAACATTCAGTGTTGATTCTGTTTTATTTGTCTTTTATTTGTCTAGCTATCCAAAGTTCCTCTATAGTAAATCCTCGCTTTCTCAGTAGAAAGACCAACTTACAATTAATGCCACTGTTTCACATCCCGAATTAATCATATTGACATAGTGCAAAGTCAACCTTAATATTAGACAAATCTCCTGCAGCCCCAGACATATCAAACCTCTGTTTTAAAATGCCAAATAAACTATAAGAAACAGTATATTAAAACAATACATTAGATCTGACTAATCAATGTTAATTTAGGTAAGGTAGTCCAAGACTGCTGCTAATCGTGGTCTGTGAAACCAGCTGTCAAACTGTTAAATACGTTGGCTACAATAAGAAGGTTTTAAATTCTTAGAGTCCTATGGTATTCATTTGTTACAAGAAATGTGATGTGCTTTCCGTAGTATATTAAGGTCACGTTTGGTTGGTCCTTTGACTGGCCTGTATAGAGAGATTTCACTATGATTTACCAAAACATCTGCTCTTCTGTCAGTATATACCAGCATTGGGGTTTGTATGTCCAGCTAGCTTGTCACATTCAGAATCCAGCGCTGAGCATCGCAAGTGCGTGTAAGAGTCTCAAATACCTGATACCTGCAGGATACCTGAACTGTTATCAGGCTTCCCATCTTTGCGTTCTAACTTTCTCACATGACCCCATCTCACCTGAAGAGTCTCATCACATCCCAAACATTCAATTCTCCTTACATTGTCTAATTTAACATTTAAATGGGAGAAGGAGAATCCCTGTGGGAGTAATGGTTTTAGACTGATAACTATTTAGTTTATACATTTCAATTTGATAAAAGAGGGCTATTTTGTTAGGTATTCCTTCTGTCCAAAATACCTGTTTTCACTATTTTTCAAATCAGAGGGTTCCCAAGCCTCTTACATCTCCATCATCAATGGTGAACTCCCCTTAGAAATGAAATTGGTTTGATTGAAGGACCAGTTACTTTGGATGCATCGGTCTTCCATTCAAAAGGAACCAATACAAGAGAGAAGGGGTTTGAGGGAAAAAAAAAACTGTGGACAAAATACCTTTCAGTCAATTAACAATAAGAAAATGCAATAGAATCATTAAATATGTCAACAAAACACATGCCATATAATTAAAAACCACATCGAATAGTAAATGCAAACAAAAAACTACTGTCTTAATTATACTGTTCTTTGTTTTTTACTTTTCATATCTTTTCAAAAACATAACACACCCAGTTGCATTGTGAAGGATCAACGAAAGATGATGCACTACAACTATAAAATTCCTTGGGGTCAAAGGCATGCAAACTCCCTCCAGCCTCCACTGCTTGTCCTCCAACACACATACACACACACACACACACTGTTTAGACAGCCTTACCATCTGGGCAGTGTGTTCCCCTCTGGCAAGACGACATTTCATACCCCGCAGAGCGCATTGTAGGAAGGAAGGAACAATTCCAATGACAAACATGATGTGGTCACCGCAGTAACCAGACTTGTCTGGGACTGATCCACTGAGATGGAAAACCAATGCAAAATCAAGGCTTCCGTGAGTCTGTGTGGGCCACACTGCCTGTATATACAGAAAACATGATCATGTGTTCAGCAGTTTTGTGGTAGTGTTTGTATAAACTGTGTAGGTTGTCTGGCCCATTACTTTGGAAATATAACAAGGTTTGAAAAAGTACATTCAGCATTAATGGGGACATTTATGAATTCGATGCTCAGCTGGTTCCTAGTAGCTGAATGCTCCCAACCTTTGATGGTGAACAACATGTTAACCCATCCCATATATGGATATGCATGCTCTGTGTAGCAAAGTGCCTTCAAGCCTGTCTCCACCCCAGTGGTCTCCTCTGGTCCTGGTCAGGGGTTAACTTTGTTAACTTCATGTAGGATTTTTAACCCTCAGTTAAGTCTAACCCTTGTGTTCTAGGCTAAACTGAGTCAGCTCCCTCGACCTAGCTCCATTATTCCTATTAGCTCTGGGATTAGTCTGGTTGCTCTTTTTGTCTCAACCTCATTATAACACATACAAGCCCATTACAATGATAGTGTGAGGACCTTCTGAAGAACAGCAGGGGTATTCATAGATACAGTACAATACAAGTCGATACAGTACAATACAAGTCGATACAGTGCATCCCTTATCCCCTAAACAGGGGTAGGACATCCCTGTAAACGAGATGCTGTCTCCCAGTGGATCTGTCCTGCTTAAATAGCTTCTTCGTAGTCAGCTTTGTTTTCATTTCTTAGTTCATTTTGTTTGTACCACAGTCTGATTAGTACACACGGACCATTGAATGTTACGTACTGATTTGATACCAGACGTTGGTGTTGCTATGCCCCCAAGTGTTAGTTGTTTTGTTGTTATTGTATCTAACTTTTGTAGGACGTGTTGCTGTGGTTTTAAAAAGTGAATTTGGGCAACTTTAGGTCATCACCATTCAGTTTTTTTTTTTTTCTGTTAAGCTGTAGATATGCTTTGGTTCACCCTGGGCATTAGGAACATAGGTAACATTAATAATGTCACTTCACATTGTGACCTGACCTGGAAAGAAGCCAAAAATAAATAACATTCAGTTAAACTTTGGTTATGTTAAAAACAAACAACCAAAAAAAATACCTATCTACATTTAATAGCAGCCTCACTGTTTTAGGTTTTGTGTTGCAAAAGCTTTTACTTGAAGGCCACAGCGGCCCTGTTGTTATTTTCATAATTTTATTATTTATTTTTTTTATGGTTTCTTCTGCTACCTGGTGGCATAAATAACAAAGTGCTGCTGAATCAAAGTTTTCCAAAACTTCACAATTGCTGCCATGCGGGACCCGTGCAAAGTCTGGCATATTTTCCAGTTTCATAGAATGTGCATAAACGTGACTGTTTACCATACAGTAGTCATTTTACCCATCTCCTCCATCCTTACCAAGGACAATATCACAGATAATGCTAAGGTTTTTGTTCTCTCTGTGCCTGACAAACTCAATCTAAAGTCACAGAGCCTGACAGCATGCATTAGCTGCACATGCACTGGACAGGTCTGAAAGGGATCTGTGTTATTAACAGATGAAGCACAGAAATACAATGATAATACTGACCGTGGTGCAGTCTGGAGGGTAATGTGGGGATGGTGCTGTTGACATTGTTGGTACAGTTTCTGCTCTGGATAAACAACTCCAGTGTGGACAAGGTGTTTCCAGGTTCCATCTCATTTCCGTGTTGAGAACATCATTCTGACCTCTCTGCTCCCACTCAGATACACCTGCCCTGTCTGGCAGTCCTTGTTTACATGCAAAACGACTTGAACGTTTGTTTATTTCTTGCATCCACACCACAATAATGTAAACACGAAATCTGTTTTGATTTGAGAAACTTCCAATTGTAAACAGTGGGGTACAAAATAATGTGTTTTTTGTAGAATAAACTTCAAAGTTGAGCTTGTGGTTGTAGCTAACACACAATAAACCCACAAGTCTTTTCTGCTGTGAAATTTCAAAAGAAACACAACTTAGCGAACTCTTTTTTTTTTTTTAATGATATCTGGTACCTTAATCGGCTAAATAAAGCTGTTTTCATGACTGACTTTCAGGTAGGCTTGAACTTCCTCCAGGTAGTCATTTCACCAAATTTCAGGTAGTTTGTTACCGTTTAATTTCTTATATCAGCATTGACTTTTCTAGCTAAAGCTCTTCACTAGCTACAAAACTGTAGAATCCCCTCTATAGTGGAGCCAGCTACCAGAGAACTACAGGACGGCTCCATCTCTCACTGTCTTCCGCCACCTCCTCAAACCCCCCTGTTTAGACTGCACTTGCAGATTTCTTGATCCACCCCTCCGACTAGCCTGCCCTCAGCACCACGTTACTGGATCCTCAGCTAATTCACCACCCCTGCACTACTAATATGCCATTGTAGATAGAACTTGTTGTAGCCCTAAGTTGTTGCACCCTCTTTCACATTGCATTTTATTATTTGCACTTACTGTAAGCTATACTGTCTTTAAATATTAATCTTGCATTGTAACCCTGTACTAGCCTGTAACATAAGTAAGTTGTCTTGGATAATATTTTGGATCTGCCAAATAAATGCCAAATAAATAAATAAATAAATAAATAATAATAATTGTCATAACCACTTATTTTTAGGACCAAGAGGATGTTGCAATCAATTTTAATTGGACCATAAAATTAATCGATTTTGGTGGAGTAATTTGATCAGATCCACTCCTCAGTATCTTATGGTGTAATTACAATCTCTGCTCTACACTTAAATGTCACCGAAGACATCAGAGGATCTACACAATGAAAAGCCCTGAAGAAACTCTAGATATATGCAGACAGCATTACCAGCAATGGGGAAAAGGTACACATACTGACCAGGTGTCTAGATGGTATTGGAATGGAACACCAGTTTGTAGGTTCATACCATTATGACACCAATTACATATTATGATGCCATTTTACTATTTGCTGACACCGTTGTAGCTGCCATTACCCCACCACACACAACCACTGCTGTTAAAGATAATTTTGTTTTATGGTAATAAATAAAAGGGGTTTTGTATATATTCATGTTTCATTAATAATTGTGGAGAGGCAGCGGGAATCATTATTCGAGCCAAACTTGAAGTAATCCACTTCTGAGTTTCAATGTACTTCCTGTTCGTTGCTACGCTGTGCTTAGTAACCAGACTGCTGGAACGGGAAGAGTAAAATATGAGCGGCGTAATTGGCATCAGATGCCTGTGTGACCTGTGTTCGGAGTAACCTGGAAGCATTTATATTATGAAAAAGATGTTTAGTTAAGCCAGGCAATGTGGGCTTAATGAGTCTGAACTGAGGAGTATGATGAATATGATTGCTGAAAGCCCTGAAAGCTTCTTCCTGTGTCCTTCCTTCCTTGGTTTTGGGTTACAGATTAACAGACTTCCTGTCCAGCCTATGTATTTACTTTTTTCAGTGATAGTTTTTTTTCGCTCATCATGTATTATTTCAGATGGAGTTTTCGACGTGGTTGTGCCCCTTGCAGCTCCTTTTATAATGGATGGAAGGTAGCGTTGTGTTATTGTTTCGCAGTACAGTTTGAAAGCAGGGGAATGCATCCTGGTTTATTGGTTTCATTTTGGTAACATTTCAGCATCCTTAATAGTTAAGTAAAAACTTGAATCACTGATCATTTCTTTAGACATAGTTTGTGCAGTCTAATCTTCCAAATCCTAACAAACTCCATATAGATGTGTTCTCTTCCACTTAATACATCTTGAATCTGAACATCCATATTATCAGAACTACACAAAGAAACTGAATGAGAAAGCAGCATCGTAATTAAATGCCACAGTTATTTGGACTAATGTAACCCTCGTTTACTTGATATGTCATTTTCTGTTTCAGTCGACACATGGATCCTGGGGACTTTTGAAGCAACAGGGCTCTCTGGTACAACAGTGTGCAACAAATAAACCCACCCCTAGTGGATGTAAGAAATACCACATAGAACAAACTGCGGGTTTAATGGTTACACAGATTAACTTCTGAGTTTTAGAAAGTCACTAGAATGTGAAACAAAAAATGATATTCAAAGCGATTCTAAACAGCTAAAGGAATACATTAGTTAAGATAACTGTGGTATTTCAGATCAGTAACACGTTCTGACAACAAGTCTTTTTCAGTGTCAATATGGTTTTGAATTCAAACTGTAGGGTGCGGGGAATGAAGATTTTGGGGGCGGTCTTTCCCCCTCCTTGAGAAAGAAAGAAAGAAAGAAAGAAATGGAAATTCTGAAATGGCTTCAGAGTTGGGTCAGTAAAACTCTGGAAGTGAGAAAAGACTCATTGGATTTTCATTGGTTCAGTTTTCACACAAGCCTCAACCCTTTAGTTTCTCACTGTTCCCGGAGGCCAAGGCAGAATTTATGATTCGCTGAATTAATAATGTGCTTTCAAGCCCAGTGGCCTCAGGATAGAACCCCGGCACCCTTACATATACAGTATTAATCAACTTTAAACAACTCCTTTTCCAGTTTTCCAGATGTTCACAAATGACACTATTTGTTTTCTTTACTGTACTTCTAAAAACCAAGCTTTTTGTAGCGTGTATGTTAACCTCAGAATTATCTAGAGGCAAAAAATGTCTTATTTGTTTTTTTAGGAGACATCTTTATCCAAGGTGACTTACAGAGGCTAGGGTGTGTGAACTAAGCATCAGCTGCAGAGTCACTTACAACAATGTCTCACCCAAAAGACAGAGGACAAGTGACTTGTTCAGGGTCACACGATGAGTCAGTGAGTGAGCCAGGATTTGAACTGGGGACCTCCTCGTTGCAATCCCTTTTCCTTTAACCACTGGACTACACAGCCTCCTGTAATACATTGTACAGCTTTAAACAATTGAGAAGGAGACAATGGAGCTGACCCCCAAACGTGCTGACTTGTGCTGTTCACAGCTATGCAGGAACAGTGCCAGGTTTTCTTAAATACCTACTCGCTATTCCTGGTTTGCACCACAAGGAGGCAAGCTCAATACACTGAAAGACACTTTTATAGTTCAACTTTAAAAGAACTGAGGTATTACAATCTATTTTCTAACTTATTTGCCTGATAAACCTTATCACTAGCCCGCTTTTCATTGATATAAAAATGTACAGTTCATTTTAACTGTATGCACATGCAGTAATTAGAAACACGCTCTATCAGCTGGAATTAAAGTTTAAAAAAACAAGTTAAGGACTCAAGGGCTCAGTGGGAATGTTTCTAGTATAGGAGAGAGTTATAATGCAAAGTGAAAGCATGGTAAAGCAAAGGTAAGCATTGTAATGTCCAGAGAGGTATGGTAAAGCATATTAAAAACTATGATAAATGCATAGTAAACTATGGTAAATGCATAGTTTTACATTACAATGTAGCTGCATTTCCCACTGTAAAAGCATATCAAATTGTAATAAAAGCATAGTAAAAGCATGGTAAAATATTGATATGCATTGTAAAGAATAGCGAGGTAAAGCATATTAAAAAACACAGCAACCCTGGGTAAACGCATAGAAAAAACATTAGAAAACACAATAAAACTGCTACAATACAGTACAAAAACACCATGGTAAACTGTTATAAGGGTATTTAGGGGTTCGTTACTATAATGTTTCAGAGTTTTGGTCTTCTGTGCTCTTTTTGTTTAGCACAGGATGCAAAACAGAGACAGTGATTGCACTAAATAATAAATTATAAATTTCAAAGCTTTTTACACCAATATAAATTCCTCCAGCTGTTAAAATATTCATTTTAAATAGTTTTGAAATTAAAAAATAAACACCCTTCTGTACTTAAAAGGGTAGTTTTTTTTTTTTAATTCTCAAAAAACACGTTGTATTTGATAAAGCTTTGACAAAGCCCATTTTGATTTATTCATCCAAGCTCACAGCTCCTGAAACCATTTTCAAGTGTTTGAGGGTCAATTCAGTTTATTCAAATTTATCAAAGCACCCTTTTACCAAAGAGACTCTTCAAAACACCTCCTTAAAGTTCTGTGAATAGGGCTTATTGTTTCTTGATTTTTTTTTTAAACTTGTCATGTGCATAGAAACTTGGAAACACAAGAAATACACTAATAAACCGCCTGTAGGGGGTGTGCCAGTTTGTGGGTTAAATTTCTCCCTGTCAGAACATGTCAGAATGCGGCTGGAGCTGCCAGTTGAAGAAATGATTAATTAGGCTCCAGCCGCAGGCGTATAAAATAGGTGTTCACAGGTGTTAGTTTAAGGTTAGCAGGATTAATGCTGGTGGTAGAGGTGCGTGTTTGTGTTCCGTGCTGTCCCGTCTTATTTACTTTTGTGAGTTTTTGTAAAGCTTTTTGTTTTGGCCCTCATGCCATTTATTTTACGTGAAGTGTTTTGTCCATGTTATTTTTGTTTATTTGTGAATTAAAGAACTCGTTAGCGCAATTTAACATGCAGCTTTCTGTGTCTCTCTCCCTGCAAATAACATCTGGGCTGTGACCCTACCGTGCCACAGGGTGTCACAGTAGATGTAATCTTTTCACCTCAGGAGATCTGTGCTCAAATATAACTTCGGATCCAGTTTAGCACTAGTGGAAAATTGTGCAGTCATAAAAATGAGTATACAATTTGGTACAGTTAGAAGTGGAAACTTTTGTGTGAAGAAGCCTGATGGTTAGACTGAACTGCACCTAACCCCCAAATAGAGTGTCTCTCTAGAAATGACTTGGCATGATCCCAGACCAACAGGGGAAACCAGCAATCCTGACTAACAAACACAGCACCTTTAACAAGCTGTTAAAAATATACTTTGCTGTGGTACGTTATGATGCAAGGATAGGCGCAGTGCAAACAATTGTGGCTGCAAAATCTAAATTGTCTAACGGCCAGGCAATTATTTTGCACTGCAGCCTATGTAAGCTCAACATGCACAAATAAAGAGTTGCAATCATGATAATGAGGGTTGCAATGAGTGCTGCCTGTGCATCAGGCTATTAAGCGGCTGCACTTACAGCCCAGAGGTGCTGGAGTTAGGAGTACAGAGCAGTAGGCGCTGTATGAGATCTGTGGAGCCAAACCAAAAAAATATGTCACAGGAAGGGCAGCAAAGTCGCACAGAAAAGAAAAGTTTTCTAAGAAGGAGCGGAGTGTCCTTACAGCTGAGGTCACTCGGCATGAAATTGACTTATTTGGAAAAGCCGCCACATGGTCCTCTATAGTGGAGAAAGTCAACGCTGTCTGTGTTACCAGGAGGACAGTCAACCAGGTGATGAAAAGGTGGTCGGATCTGCGGAGGCGAACAAAAACTAAACTCGCAACACAGCACAGGCATGCAGCAGGAACAGGAGGAGGGCTGCCATCCACATCACAGCTGATACCAAAGGCTTTCCTGCCTCTCCTCAATAAGAACCAAGTGTCGCCGCATCAGGAAGTGTACCACAGCAGCCACCCTGAGGCCAATGACAGGTTTCTGCAGGTGTGTGCTTTTATACAGCTCTTAATTACTCGCTTCTACAATGGTTTGCACCTTGTAAGAGGAGGTGCAAAGTTTTTGTAAGGTCATCAATTGCCCACCTGCAAGGCGAAATCCTTACAACTCATTTTTAATGTTTGCGTCCGTTTAGTATTCTAGATCCACGCCCAGTTCCATGCTCTTTTCCTCATTTGAATATATTTCAATATAATTTAAATGGATTCATGATGGCATAGTGCTAATTTGATAATGGCTGCAGAATACCAGGTGAAAATTACTTTTTATATATGCCACATTTGTAGTGACTGCTAAAGTCCCACTTTGGTTTATTGTCCATTATTCCTGTTTTATTTAGGAAGGGACTGTGGAAAGATCTCCCACTCAGCACAACACAGAAGAAAAATAAACTACTGCACTTCACTGTAGGTGAAAATAAGTCACTTTAGATAAACGCATCTTCTAACTGACGAATTAATAAAGTAATGAATAAAATGCAAAAAATAAATAAATAAATAAAAAGTGCATGCAGCCAGTGCCCTCTGCTGGTGAAAGTACTTATCACATGCACTGTAAGAGTACAAAACAAGCTCTTCACCCTTGAAACTATACTGATGAACAATGAAAACACAACTGTCTAAGTTTTACATCAATAGTTCATTGGGCACATACATAATGTATTTATATTTTAAATAGTGAGCAGGTAGGTTTGATGATTGTTGGAGTAGTATTGTTCCTTGGGATAACAAAAGTCATGTGATTTCATAAAAACGCCAGGTGCTCAGTGTTTGGTATTTGAGTTGAGTTAAAATTGCCAAAATGAGTTGATTAAGAGTCTGTATAAATAGCCGTTCGAAAAGACATGATTAACGCAAAAACAACGAAAGATACGACCACCACTTGAGTAATGAAGATCGCCTGGTGGCTATCAGCAAGGCGGTCTCTGTGAGAGAAGTTGCCTGGAGAATGAGATATTCTGCTTCAACAATCAGCAGACTAGTCCAGAGAAACTGTGGTGGATTATCTAATGGAAGTTGGTAGTGAGTTCCAAAGAAAAGGAGCAACACAGCTAAAACTACGCCCTCCGAGCGTAACACATTTTGGAAGCATGCATTTTACCAATCCAGAGTTAGAGGATCTAAGAAGATGCCTCCCAGGGATGTAAGGGCTATGAAGGTCCATTCTATAACTAGGACCCTGTGTTCTGTCCACTTGATACCCTTGCTGCTGCGTTTTATCTGCAATCAACTAAAAGAACAAGCAGGAAGATTAAGAAAAGCATTACAATAATCAAAATGAGACGTAACAAATGCATGAGACGAGAATCTCAACTTCCCTCGGTGCAGAAAATGACACGCTTTCGTAGTCAAGTTGAGCTGTGGACTAACAAAGAAGCATCTACAGGCAGTCATCAAAACAGCATGAAAACCCAATAAAAGATCAAAGCTGGGTATTAGATCCAGTAATCAATAGTTCTGTTTTACTAGCAACCAGTTTCAAAAAATGATTTTACATTCAGGTTTGAATACCTGCCAAACAAGCAGATAGAACCGTATCAGTGTTAGAATTTCAGGTCATGCCCGATATTAACTTTGTAATGTTTTCATTTTGACAGTGTGTCAAGTTTCATACTGAAAACATATCATGATTCTTTGACCTGTATTTTTGTTCCCATTTTTTTTTTTTTTTTTTTGTGATTTTGTTTAATAGCTATGTTTAAAATATTTAATTAAATCCATTAGACTTGATACATTTCTTTTGCGCATCAGTATATATACACAAACCTTTAGAGGGCTAGAAAAAACACAGTTTATGTCTTGCTATTGTTTTTGATAACATTAATTGGGTAATTAATGCAGTAATCTCAAATATTGTTATAACTAATACAATCATAATAATAATTTAATTTAAAATGTAACATTGTACTTGATGTCCACTACATTAATGCTTCACTCACTAAAGGTTAGGCCTAAATGAATCAGTCAAAAGGTTATTAAGAAATAACGTTAAATAAAACAGGTTTCCTAAAATAAGACAAAACAAAAAGGACTATGCTAATAAAATAGGGTGAATTCACAAATTATTTTAATTCACGATGGGCCATGTAGGCAGTAAACTGTACATGTACTGTATATGAACCTTAAACTAATTACCAGTGAAAACCCTACAGCACAATAACAAGCAAGCACTAGAATTAACCACTGAACCGTTATTTGTTTCACAAATGTAATTGCTGTGTAGCAAAGGTACTATAATGGATATAGTGACTTTGACTAATGAGCAATAACCAGATTGAGAAGGAAATGGGTACCCAGCAAGACCTGTCTGCTTTAGCAGTGTGCAACCTGCATGCTATCAAGGTGGTGAATACCACTTGCAAGTGCTAACAGTGCCTTTCTTTCTTCCCCCAAACAGTGTACCTCCCACAGTCCCCAGCCTGCCATACCTGGGGGGAAGGCCGCAGTGGAGTGGAAACCTGGGCCTGCTCATTCATCATGTGTCAGACAGCAGGCACAGTTCAGTGAAGAGAAACACAGCCAGACCCCTGCTTTACATTCAAAGGACGAAGGTTAAGTGGCTTAACCCTTTAGTGGCTGTTGGACACAGTTATGTACAGGGGTTATAGTGGAGATGTAGGTGCTCACACATTTTATATACATCTGTGCAATTATCATACAACTTGGGTAAGACATGTATTGGCATATAAATATGCTTTGCTATATGTCTCTAGGTCTGTTTGATCTGATCTTACATATTTTACACAGTATGTACCAGAGCAGTGTGTACTGTGGCTGAACTGTTGGACACAGTGATCTGCTGTTTTCAAGATACTAGTGGCTACAATTATGTATTTACAGTCACGACAGGGGATACTCACAAACTAGTTTCTTTTTTGTCCTTGTAGCACAACTGAAACCATCAGTAGTTTATAACTTTTCTGAAGACTCTGATAGCCATGCTTTACATTAGCATTGGGTGTTAATTACATTTTCAGTTTTGATTGTCAAGACCGATAATCAGCCAAACCAACGAAATGGAACTACATTAATTACAGTTTGGATTCTGTACACCAAGAGAATTGGACTAGACTGGTATGGACGTGCAGTAACATGTTATTGAGAGTAGCAGAATCTATATCACAGTGATCAACTGGTGTGTGATTAGTAGGGATTTCAAAGACGATGTGTTAGGATCCGGCTGCCCGAATTTCTAGATCGCACTTACATTTCAGCTCATGAAGTTATGAAGAAAGCTACATGTTGGAAAATGGATTTGACCACATTACACATTGGCATTTTGACATTTCAACACAGAATAAAAGAGCTCAGGGCATTGTTAACAACCACAAATGTTATTTTTCACGACAAAGTCGTTGCAGCCTTAATGTATACTACCTACAAAATACATATTTATTTGTGGTAACTTTTATGTTACAAGCCTGTATTAATATTATCTTATAGACGGTGCTTGCTTGCTGTGGGTAGGCACATTGCCTCAAAGTCGTCTTTAAACAGGTTTCAAGAGAGAGCTTACCTACCGGCTACTTTTGCAGAATGGTACACAGTATTCATGAAAAATGTAATACTGAATGTCATTGTGGAGGATTCTCTGCAGCTATAGCATGTTTACTCAAATCAGCAAAAAATGACCTTAAAACAATGAAGGATGATGCAACTGCACAAAAAAAGAAGTATATGTCAGTCCTATAAGGTCGCCATGTAAGAAATATTCCTAAAACCTTTAGCCAGGGAGACACATTTTGTTTACACGAATTTCCCTGACCTTGATCCCGAGGATTTTACTCATTATCTATAATTGCTGCTGCGTGTGTCATTATTTATGCCTGACATCCGGACGTTAAATGGCTATGTGCTACTAAATTGGATATGACAGTCATATCAGTTAACCGAGGTCTTTTCACAACATATGCGATAGAAGTGTTTTACCGAATATATTTCCAGCATTTTCATTACACACACGATAAATACATTTCATTACGACATTATTATTTACGGACCACATTTTATTTGAACATTTCAACTTCCCTAACGCGTTTGCTGCTTTATATTTGGAATTCACACCGCCTCTCAATATTTCTCTCAATAAGACTGATTATTCTTTTATTATTACATACTGCTGAATACACAACACAGTGAAAAAAAAATCTTATCTCTTTAGTGATTGGAAATATTGAACATATAAGTCACTTCAGATCAAGGTTGAAGGTCAGGAAATTGCAGCAGACATAAAGCTAAATATACAATTTCTCAAGAACTGGCAATCAAGATTTCAACCCTATTTGAATTGACAGTTCAACCACTTTAATTCAAAGAAGCTCTGTTTAAGAGAATCAACATGTGCCATAGGACGTCTTGTCTTGGTCTTCATTTCCATTGCTGGCTCTAAGGATAATTAGGCACACGTTTCACTACACTGAAATTGTACAGGTCGCCGCTTGTGGACGCGACTGGAAGGAAACGATTTGCCCTGTGGAATTAGCTAGCTGATTACCGAGTTTACTTGATCAGAAATGGTTTCAGAATGGCACAAAAAACACAAAGTCTCTCTGTTCCGATCAAAACACGAACACATGGCAAACACAACGACCTCGCAATATACTGATGAAGATTCAAACTGAATGGATTTGGATAACCTACAGAGCAAATCTTGGTTTCCAAAAAAATATAAATCCAATTCCCGCTTTTGTTAAGTGTTTTGTGTTTGTATATTACGGGTAGTAAAGCAATAGCACCTTTGTCGATATTAGTATTTTCAATATACAGTAGAATAGGCCTAAATATGTTTTTAGTGAAATTATATATTTTTTTGTATATCCCAATGTTCGGATTTATTTTATTGATTATTGATTGGTTGATGGATTTTTGTATTTATTACGTTTTTGTAAAGAACACCTGCCAGCAGTTGAATGTATATAGTTATTTATTTGTTTATATGAGGGATAATATAATAGCCTTGTATAGCCTACATAAACCTATAAAGCGTCATTATTTATTAGTGTTACACTTATTATTACATTAGCATTACTATATTATTATTATTATTATTATTATTAGTAGTAGTATTACTACTACTAATAAAAATGCTAATAATAATGCTAATAATAAACGGGACTATCCATCAATTAACAACATCGACAAACACACGTGCCATTACTTTACTGCACGTAATATACAAATAGAAAATATAAATATTTCATGGAAAACAAAATAAAAGACTGTTTTTATTTTTAAATAAACAATTGTCAAATACAGCAAATCAGCACTTTTATATTTTTCTATGAATAAATTGAGTATGAATGTATTAATAATGGACATGGTTTTAGAAAATGGTCCTGTTATTTTAATCGTGTTATTACAGCGGACAGGAAGCCTTCAAATCACCGTCCCTTGTAAAAAGCAAATACATTTTGTGAATATCAAATCCTTGTTAAAAATAATCCACTGACCGTCAGTCTTATTTACATATTCATTATTAAACATGTTCTTAAACACGCAGGTGTCTGGAAGGGGTACAATATAATTTTCAATATAAGTGTATTTTATGCAAATCTTCCACCAAAATGCGCAGCAATCGACTAATATTAATGTGTCCCGAGACTGCACAGTATACTTGAAACTAAGGACTTAAGCGTCGTTGGCAGCCAATTCTGTGACAGTGAAGTGATTAATAGAACTCTTATTCTCTTGAACGTGTGAGTGAATTAATTTTCATCAGCGCCTGCTGTATGGGCAGAGTGAGACTCGTGTTTCGAGCCCGTGTCAATCATTCAATAAACAGGAATACTAATATTGCAGGTTTTTTTTTTTTTTTTTTTTTTTTTTAAGAAATATTAAGGGTTTCGTAAATAAAGGCTATTAGATGTTGTATGTGACCTATGCAGTTTCAGACTCTTCTTATGTACGGCTGCTTTAAAATGTCGTGTGGAAAAGTATTGTGGTTTATGAATTATACATTATCTGTTCTTTACATGGTGTGTGTGTGTATATATATATATATATATATATATATATATATATATATATATATATATATATATATATATATATAAAATAAATATATTAATATGTATGTAAATCCGTTATTCTAAATTTGCGTAAATTAGGCATTTATTTTAATATTTATTTCGTGTGCATTCTAAAACAATTAAAATAATAATAACACAAAAAATAAAAACGTGTTTAAATTCCATGGCTTAAGATGTATATATAATTCTTAAACAATTGGTTTCACCGTTTTTTTATTTATTTATTTATTTATTTATATGTGTTTAAATTACATAGGCTATATACCATTAGCAGAATATTCCAAATTATAACAGGAATGCTGGCAAAGTGAAACTTTTAAATCAAATCAAATTTAAAAACATATCCGTTTGGGTAAGATTATTTTTGAGCTGGATTGCCTGGCCATCGGTTTCCTGTTTATGTTATTGTTTCTATTGTAAAGCACCCTGGGATGCTTCGCATGATAAGAGCTATATAATAGTAAGTTGTATTGTATAATAATAATAATAATAATAATAATAATAATAATAATAATAATAATAATAATAATAATAATAATAAACAACTATTTGCTTTGACTTTATACATCATACTTCTAATTTTGAACCGCTGTTGACTTCTCCCCTCTCCATTTTGCATCACATTGACAGACCATTCTATCAGAGGGGCCATTCCTTTTTAAACTGTACTCCCAGGGATGCTTAGTTTTTGTTCACAAAAACAACGTGTATTAAGTATTAAACATGATTGTGGGACTCTGTCAGTCTCAATGACAGAATTGATTTTTCTGGACAAGCACGTGATGTGCATTTGTGTGTATGTAACCTGATCTAGAGAAGCTATCTGAACCAGTGCCAAACCAGAAGGGAAAATATCTTTCTCTAGGTTATTTACACCTTAGAAATTACTGACCAAATTCTATTGAAAGGATGAAACAAGAAGCTGACAAAACGTAATCCATGACTGTAAAACAAAAAACATTATTTTTCAAAACCTAATTTAATAATAAAAGTAAACACATTTGAATGATTAACTTGCCAAGATCCTCACATTAGTTATGAGTCAGACTTGGACTAATGCACTTCTGTAACGAATGGCTAACACAAAGGGGCCCCCTCTAGACCACTACAATTACTTGTTCAAATAGGTTATTGTTGAATGTTTGTAAAACCTTATAGGGATAAAAAAAAAAAAAAAAAAAAAAAAAAAATAAAAAAAAAAAAAACCTGAGGGAAAAATTGACTGAGTGAAGTCCAGAAAACAAAGAGTAAAACAATTAAGGGAAAGGGCTGCGGAAGTAAATTTGGGGTCATATACTCTAAACACTTGCATGCTCAGCAAACCAGACATTGTTCTCTTCATTTAGGGGTATGGGAAAGATGTTACACAAGTGCACGTTTGCATCGTCTGTAATTGTACCCACTCTGCTTTAGTTTAGGCAGTGAAGTGTACGCAGGTTCTGTACACCTTAAAGCAGCCAAGTCCTGGTATGAAATATCAGTTATCTTACCAATGTATTCCTCTTGTCAAGATTCACTTTGCATGATTTTATGTCAGTCATCACAGCCTGGCGACTTTTTCAAACACTGTAGTTTAAAAGCACCCCTGTGGTATCACATTATCATAACGCTACTCTTATGTTGTGATGTGCAATATCGATATTTTAATATGATATCGATATAATTTGTGTTTTGTGTCAATTAACCTTTCCCTGCCAAATCAGTTCATGTGCAGAATGTGCCTGATCCCGACTGAAAGATTGACAAGCAATCGAGCTCAGGCACAGCTGCATAAAGAGGCAGGAACCTCTCTCAGGGTTGGGTTGTTCAGAGGAGGAACGCACGTCAAACAGAAATATAAACAATCGCTACTCGTGCTGGATTTGGACCAGCACGCTACTTGTTTGTTTATTGTCTGTCTGTTTTGGCCACCGTGCCGTTTTCTTCTTGTGAAAGTCTTATGTTTTGTTTAAACGTTTTATTTGTTAATTTACAAAATGCGCATCAGTGCTTCGATCCGCAGTAGTGTCTTTCACTTCCTGGTCTGACGTTACCACAAGCCACCCTGTTCACACACACTAAAGTATTGTTTAACTATTTCATTCCATTGATTTGCGTTTAGGTACCAAATGCTATTTGCATGCTGCATTAAATTTGGCACAATGACCATTTGGAAAGTGTTGACTGGGTTGTGCCAATTTCTGCATCCCGCCTTATTTTTTGATATGCTCGCAGGTCAGCGTTTTATTTAACTTTGTCCATGTGTTTACTTGCTATTGTTCGTTTATTAATTGCATGCAGTGAAGTTTTGAGGTGGATGATGATGGAACTGTAAAAGACCTTGTAAAAAGCAAAGCACCGCTAAGTTAAAGTAAGTTAATGCTTTTCATATTTAAATCTCTGTTAACGTTGGTGTTATGTTAATGTTTAGAATTGAATGCATAGATTTTATATTGCAATTATGTGGTTATATTTTTCTATGTTTTGGAAGACTTCTATATTATCGATATCAAAACGATAATCGATAACATTTTCCTACCGTTGGCCACCACTACTCTTACGTGTGTGCTCTTTCATCATTTACCACGCTTACCAACTACTCCAGCAAAGCCTTCTTCAACAAATGGGTCCGTTTCTGAAAATAAAAGAGAGGTGGTTTGCAAAAGCTGCAATTCATTTCTAAAAACCACCTCACTCCACATTCAGAATTCAGGCCTCAAAGCTAGTTAATAAGCCTGGTAGATGATGATCCAAGAGAAACAGTAACTGAAAATTACACAAAGCAGGATATTAAACAGGTGAGCAATATGAAAATGTAGTGTAAAGTATCCATGAGGCAACGTACACCATGTTTGTTCCATAACCCTTAAGATATTGTAATGTATTTAGCACTTCTTAAAAATGATTTTATTCATTGACTTTCATCAGAGTAAAGCAAAACTTTCTGCCAGCACCATCTATAATCAGTCACTATGTCATTATGTTCTGGTTTCCCTAAAGTCTGGTTACAGAAAGTAACAAATGTTCTCGACTTCGGCAAAGGTTGCTACCCATGGTTTCCAATGTAACTGTGAAACATCTGCTTTACATTCCATCTGTCCACTGACATCATTTAAAGAAACTAGGTCTATTCCCTGAAAAGGGAACCTTTAAAATTGTACTAGGAATAAAAAGCAGAATTCACAACCATTTTAATAAGTTTCATTACAACTAAAACAAGTTCAACTCAGATGCAAATGACAGCATTTTTAGCAGCAGTTTTAATTCTGGAGAAGCTTGACAATGGCACAGTGGAATTTGGAAGGGCATTCCAGAACCCAAGGCTAAGAACGTACAGCGACGCAACGATAAGGACTGATGGTCAGAGCAGCTCTGTGGAGACCTCCCAGCCCAGGTCTTTTACGAGCGCAGACTGACACAGAGGTAGAGTGAATGCAGAACCTTATAGATGTGAACGACAATAAAATAGGACCTTCTGCCGCTTAATGGTTTAAGAGAAGAGGGACTAAGGTTGTCATAAGTAGAACCCCAATTCCAGTCATTCAATACAATCCTACAAGGACATTCTTCTACAGACTCAAGTCTTAGTATTGTATTTGTGAAACGGTCCCAGACAAAATTTACTGTAAAGTAGGTCTTACCAAACTCTTGTCAAGATGTAAACAACATTTGGAGGGGCCTCTTTAAAAGAACAAAAAATAAACCCCAAATTTTTTCTTGCTTTACTGTAAACATATTAGGCATGGTGTGACCAGAGCAATGAGTCTGTTTCTGGATTTACAATGATTTTATATAATGTAAAAGACCAACACCTCTTAGGATTTGAAAGGTTTTGGGGAATACTTTCTCATTCAGTTTTGGTTTCCCTTAGTAACTACTGGCTTGTTCATTTTGACTTCTTGTATTGTTAAGCTTAGTTCACATCTATTGGACAGTAAATAATAAACAAAAACAAATGGTCCAAATTTACATTATTATCCACCAAAACCATCCAATACTTTGCACCGACGAAAGCAACCAACTGCAACCTGCAACTTCAAACTCTGCCAATCACAGCCTGTTAGCTCAACTGGAGCTCAGACAGCATCTTTGAACAACAACAAACCGAGACATGGACAGTTCAGTAATATTTCTCCACTCAGATATCTGGCACTGTTCAGATAAACTACAAGCATCTTTGACAAGTAAAACAACTATTTGTTTACTAAAGTTTTTTTTTTCCTCTAACTATGCACGCGATCCTTTCCGAACATTAATACTAAAACATTTCTCAACAGAAGAAATGCTGCCAGGGGTGGGGGGCCCTACGGTAGGGGCAATGCTGCCCCCCTCTTCATCCTCAAGGGGGCAGCATGCCATGCTCATCTCATCCTGCCTATAGGCCTCCCCCCAGAGGGGGTCACCCCAGTAACATTGCCCACCCCCCCCCCCCCCCCCCCCCCCCCCACAACAAGCTCCGCAACACGTTTCTTTATCCATTTTTGTCTTTTCAAAATAAACCTATCCCACTTCTTTCACCATATGTGACCGGGTAGCGTCGGTAATGAGACTCAGAGACCAGAAAGCTGCAGTTTACGCACTCAAGCACTTTATTTATACAAAACAACAAACAGCCATGATCACCCATTTTATAGACCTTTGATGTGTTTTTGCATATTGCAGAAGCCCTGCCAAGGTACCTTTAAAAGGACATTCACATGAACTGTTTGAAACATGAACAAATCTTCCCACGGTCCTTCACATTACCCATGGGCATTTAAAAATTAAACATGGCACATGTAATCCTGCCGCATTCATTAAATGTCTTCAAAAGGTAAGGTGACCATTTGTTTTTGCAGATTTAGCTGCATAACTATAATTGCATACTGTACAGGGTCTTTATATTCTACTGGTCTTGCTTTAAAACTTAGTTTCCTATCCACTTTGGCTATCTGGGACCCTGTGATTATATTTGAAAACATTCCTAGTGTGTTAGCTAGTCTGTCTAAAGGGATTCTTCCATTAACTGGATCTTCCTGACCCTCAAGTATTTCTGATATCTGTTGTGGGTCCAGGCCTTGGACAGCCAACTCACCACTCTCACACTTCCACAAACTCTAAATACAATGCTTGGGGAAGATGATGGATCACATCACATAATACTGTATTACAATATCTCCTTAGAGGTTTGAGAATAAAGCTCAGCTGAATACCCCTGCGCGTTGTAGTGGCTGCATAGTGACGAGCTACAGCAGGAATGAGAAGTGATATGGGTGACACACAGTTGGAATTTCAATGCAGAACTTGTATGATAAGTTAATATGTGCAGTTGGCTAGAGGACAGTGAAACAAAGCTGAGCTCAGAAGACACTGGAAAAAACAGATGTATTGCAATGTTCTGAAATTTGATGTTTTGATTGCCCGAATGTGCCTTATGGTTTATAATATTTTGTTCTTTGAAGTTATCTGGTTTCACAGACCCAGATTTGAACTAATAGGACTACCTAATGGTACCCTATGTATTCCAAGATAACACACTGTCACAGTAAAGACACTAGGAGACACTGCTGCCTCAATCCCCTTTCCAGAAAGATCAATGGAACCCATCTCCAATCTTAATACAGCCCTGCTTTAGACTTGAATCCAGGTTCAGTCAATCCCAGAACATGGACTGATCACACAACCTGGTGATCAGAAGACCTCCAAGATGACCATGTGGGCACTTGCTTGGTCATTAATATATCATCAAAACACTCAAGTCAACAAACGTTTCAGATAATGCCTTCATCAGAGTCCTTGATATGTTGTTTCACAAAAATGCCATTGTATCTATGAGCTAGAGTTTGCTCACTGAAGTACTGAAGTACATCTCAAGTTACCAAAAGTTCAAGTAGCTTAGATGGTAGGCAAAGAACTGGAGCTTCATGTGTGAAGCACATAAAACTATACAGTCGATATCTGTGGTTACTAGTCAAAGCAAAGGCCCGCCAACTGTTATGAGTATCATAGCTCATTAGAAAAGTCAAAGGCATTCAGATTATATATATATATATATATATATATATATATATATATATATATATATATACATACACACACACACACATTTAGAGTGCCAAATTATTTTTAATAAAAAATAATTTCTCCCAAAGCTTCTCCCAAGCTCTCTCCTTGTAGCTCGCATGGCTATCATACAATTCACTAAAATGTTTACAAAATCTATTTGCCGTTGTTTATTTTCACCAGCAAAACCATTAACACTTGGTACTGTTTCCCCTGTAGTGCTTTCACAGTAGTAAACAGGCATGCATACTGTAATCTATTTGATAAATGTCAACTAAAATAATGTAATCAGCTGAAAGCAATTTGCATGTCTTTGGTCCTGCCAGAGGCTTATGATTTTCCTTCATTCATCTATCATGAAATGCTGTTGTTAGCCAAGATACACAATGCTCTGAAATTGCTGACATATGGAGACATAAGTACAAAAAAAAAAAAAAAAAAAAAATGCCGCCATTTCTCCTTGTCTGCACATGAAATAAACTTTTGTTTAGTTAAAGGCCAGAGTATTTACAGCTATTAAGAACAATGCTTTTGAGGGTAGTTCCTACATAATGTGTCATTTCCTTAAGTTTATTAAAGAGGATTTCTGGAAAGAATATGAATTCACGCAGTATTGTAATCTTAAACAAGTGTACCTGTTCTCAACATTGTGATGTGTGTTTTCAAAACTCTCAATTATATGTCATCAATTTTAGAAAATGAAGGGCAAACAGTAAAACTGGTTTGCAATTAAATGGGATTTCAAAACGAACTAAAACACATGGCTTACGGAATCAGTGAGTAACTTCAGATCGAATTTGATCACTACGTTACAGTATTTGCAACTATTCTGAGTGGTTCTGTTGTTCTAATATTGAGTGGTTATCTGATTTGACCTGCTTTAAACTTGCTTGGAGTTTGTCTGGAGAATCCTAAGGGCTGAACAGCCTCCCTCATTCCATTCAAATCATGTGACAATGCGACCTTTCAACTCAGCTAGCCCCACCTGCCCTGCAAACACATTACTGTCCCTTCTTTTTGGTACAGTTTTCCTAAAATGACAGAGGGTTTTCAGAAGCGTCTTTTTGATTAGCTGTAAATCTGACTGGTGGAGGACATGATCAACACCTACCACGTCTGCTTGCCGTCTTAAGATATCCACCTACACTCAAGTCAGACTATTTCAGCTGGTCAGAAACAACAAATACAGTACATGGATTATTATCGCATGAAGCAGCAAAGCTTGAGTCTGTTGCACAATTAAGAGGTTTAAATGACGTTTCAATGAAGAACCTCCAAAAGGTGAGTGCTGTATTACCGTATTTGGTGATCTCCTCACAAATCAAAACACCAAAAAAGAGCACTACATATTAACAATGCACCAAAAAAAAAAAAAAAATCTAGACACGAGGCATTAGGCATTGAGAGAGGGAACAATGCAACCTAGATGATACAAAGACTATGGTAATAAGTTAACTGCATACTGTATTGACTATATTAAAATTGCAAAAAACATTTAGCCATAACTGATCATCACAAGCAACAGCAAACCATATGCCCCCCTTACCGACAACATGTTATGTGGCACATGTAAGCAAAATGTATGGCACTGGTTTTGATTAAAAGGAGGGGCAACCTCATTAAAAAGATTTTTTTAAAGAAGTTTGGTAGAAAACATGTAGTGGAATTAGCCAACAGACTCTATAGTTATATGCCAAGCTTTGTTTATGCATGAGTGAATTACATAAATACACCATAATCACTTCATGGCCCTTGCTCAAACAGCATGTTTCAAGAGACACACAATCATTGACAAGCACAGACTTATTTTTTTCTTTTTATTTGAGTCCAGCTCACGCGGCTGTATTTGTCCATGGACAGGCACTGGAAATAAGCAGAGAGAATGTCACTCCCACCCCCGCTCCTCTCATCCCAGCAGCTCCTTGGTTTTTGTGGTCAGCTGCTTGTCCATGTCGGCAGCAACACCATCCACCATTTGCTGGATCTGTAAAAGGAAATTTGAAGGATATTTCCTGTCATCAACTCTGATTATACATTTCTAATAATAATCTCTCATTTTAGTTTTGCCTTGTTTTTTTTTTTTTATTCTCTCTCTATTTCTATCCCCAGTGGAGGGGCTATACATTTGTTCATATGTTTGTTCCGTGTATTTTTTTATTTTCATGTAGCTAGAAAACCATTTTGTGATGAAACTTGCTCTGAACATTCTTTAGCACATGTTACTGTGAGTATTAACATATCAGGGTACACGTAGGCTCCCTGTCCTTCTTTGTGTATGCATGTATGTACAGTATACAACCAATGCAGAAAGCTACAGCTCACCATGAACCATGCACCGTCCTTTACCTGCTTCTCTATTAGCTTGATGGTGTCTTCAGAAACGGTGTCCTTCGATCTCTTGGCCTGGTTCACAGCGTTTGTTCGCACTTTTCTTAGGGATTCCTTAGCCTTGTTTGTGAACTGTTTGGCAAGCTTGGCAAGCTTTTCCCTGTGTTCTCTTGTAACTCTGTTAAACACATACAGGCACAGCTCATTAAAGACCTTGGCACCGGAAAACAGCTCCAAGCATTTGCGATGAAATACTTGACTCTTATTACTTCCCAGAAATGTGCCCTGCAGTTGCTTTTTTAATGTAATAATATGCACTGTATATCCGCTGGCCTTTGCTCATATACAAAGGACACCAAGGTCATAGCCTGAAGCCATATTCCCTTGTATTGTGATCTTTCTGATCTCAGAAGCTAAGCAAGACTAGACCTCACTGGAACTCAGACTTCAACTGAATAGCAGGGGCTGTACGTTGTGGTGTTGGTTTCTCAATATGGGGGCTGTATTAGATGCTGTCCTTCAGCTAAAATGTTAAACGAATGTCCATTCTGGGACAAAGGATGACATTCACAAAACCATTAGTCCCCTGAATACCAAATAGCGCTATGGGTGTTTTACTTCTTTAAAAAACTGGTGCTAATGACACTTTGGAGTGTATGGCTTTGTGAATTCTCCCAGTATCTCCCACGGCACACACATAATAGCAGATTAAACAAGTATTACAAATGATGACAATACAGATTATATAAATAATCTCCTTAAACATTGGTCAACCAAGGTAAAATTGGTGTGCAGTCCATTGAAGGAACTAACAAAAGAAATCTTACCTAATATGAACTAACATCATTTTATAGGGTTTCATCTTTTGTAGCAATTCAGGAGCAAAAAGTTGTCCATTTTTAAGTCCTGTATAAAGCCTGGATTTTATTTTTTGCATAAAACCAACAGATGCTTTATTCTGTGTGTCTTTCACATAACAAAATGTGAGATCAACAAATTGATGGTAACTGACATTAGTTAAATTGGAGCCATCTCCCTGGCTCCAGCTCAGGTCAACCAAGGCTCAACTTCTGGCTAAGTGGCACCAACACTTTGGATCTCACTGCTTCAAGATAACAGATAACTGTTCTAATTCTGTGCTCCCAACTAAAAACACACACGTTTACTCTGACTTATAAAAACACATGCTTACTCTGACTAATGGCATGCAAGCCTGATGGCCTTGATGAAGTCTGGGCAGGATGGGTTTGTTTTTTGGCATTTTATTTATTTATTTGATAGATTTTGACGGGTTTTCTCATGACATTATTTATTGTTTGAGTATGGTTTTATTGTGAGGTGCCTTGGAATCCTTTTCTAATGAAATGTCCTTTATTCAGTAAGTGTATTTTTTTCTATTATGGCTAATACTATTTCAGTACTTGTTTTAATTAGCACTGCTATACCTCTTCGCAGCCAGACAGACACTAGTGGCTGAATGTAAAACTAAAGACTCAACAATTAGGATTTCCAGACACATGCAGTACACACCATCTGTTTACTGACGGCATTAACTGAAATGATTCATTCAAGGCTAATCAAACAAGTCACACTCATTCGAAATGCTAATTGTTCTTGTGAACGATTGCTGGAGATTGGAATTTATCTTCGTTTGATACAAAACAGCTGCGGTGTTCTTGTTTGAAAACAGAAACATTAAGTTTTAGTAGATATTCTAAAAATACATCAGCTATATTATCAGGCACGAGGAGTCAGAGATGAGAATTTAGCAAGCTGAAGTGTTTCAGTTATGTTGTATTATATGTTGAAACTGGATTTCACTGATAAAGCATTCACATCGTTACAAGCTAATACAGGCCTACAGTTTGTGATGACAAATGGATGTCCAGCTGTCTGCTGTATAAACGTTTGGTCCCAGTTTATTTGGGTTAAAGTTTAACATTAGTCACGTAGGTGCAGACCATGAAAATTGTGTTTTTGCAACTTCAGTCTTTTAATATAATTGAGCTTGACAGCAACCCACCGTGCAGTGCAGTTTTTAAAAAAAGCCTTTTATTGACGGCTAATTTTCAAATAATAAAAAAAAAACATGAACACGTGTTTGAAATGTCTCGGTTTTCTTTTTTGATATTTTTTAAAGGGTTTAATTATTACCATACCAATAGATATATCTGTATAATAATGGAACACAATGCTAAAATAGTATAATTATGCACCAGGTTAAGAGTGGAATTAAACAGCTATACATCATTATAAGCACTAAACAATTTATAATTAACATGACAATAAAATATAGGTCTGCTTAATTATTATCAATGCAAGTAAACCTCAGAGCTTAAAACAAGGCTTTAAAAGTTTCTTGCTAGTCACTCTTCATTTTTCAGAAGATTGTTGGAAGATTACCCAGGCTGCATGAGCAGCAGAGGGACTTCGAAGTTTCAGGTGGATCCACAATGGGGTTGAATGGATACAGTTTTTAAACTTTCAATTTCAAGAAAAGGGATAAGAAGAGTGCAAGACAGTTGTGTTGTGCAGATCCAATATATACTGGCAAGAATAATTACAATTAGTTTTGGGAAACCATCTACTTAAATTGTGTGGCTAAAAATATACATATTTATCCAGATTCTACTGAAAAAAACATAAACAACACATTTTTAATTCCATGTTTACGTGCAAACTATATGAATATTGCTGGAATTTGTGCAAGAATGCCGCAGCATAAACATATTCTCAACACAAAGAATTCCAAATGGAATCATGGAATTCTACATATGCTATTTGGGAATAAAGATATTAGCCATATTAAATTTATTGACTGAAATATCGAGTTTGCATGACTGAAATATTGCATGCCTAATACTCAAAAAAAAAAAAAAAAAAAAAAAAAAACACACCACACACACACACACAATTAATTAAATAAAGGTGAGAAAAACATGTCTCCTACCTAACTTTCAAGACAAACTGTTGCTTGGCTTCAAAGTGGTGACATGTAATTACTCACTTAGGAATTGGCACCCTGACCAGAGCTCCATCCACCTCGGGGTTCAGGTTCATTCCGCTCTCCCTGATGGCCTTAGTGGCGGCTGCTGTAGCCTACAAGCCAGATCAAAAGGTACAGGGCATTAGTAAAATAATTACTACCATCTGCTACAAGAGGGGACCTTGGCTGTCTAACCCAGGTTGCCAGAACATGGAAACATTTACTTCTGTTTTCAAGAATATCAGGAAGCTATATTGGGCTAGACTGCCTTTGATCCCGCTGTGAATTAGTGAATTGTGTTCACCACTCGTGATATTGTGGTGGTGCAGTAGAAAGGAAAGGAAGGAACAAGATCTGCGCAAGATCTTTTTTTTTTTTTTTAAGTTAGAATAGTCGGAGGGGCAACGTTGTTCAAGTTAGTTAAGGCTGGTAAGAGAAGGGATTTCTATATAAATAAAGTGTTTGGGGAAAAGACAAAATTATATAAAATAAAAACAGCGTTGTTATACAAAGGTGTAGTAGAGAATGTGTTTACATAGCAATTAAAAAGGCACATTGCTGTAAACATATTTTAAACAAATGGACAGACAAACAGCAAACGCCTTTAGATTTCGATACCAAAGTATAAATGAATACAAATATTTGAATAGAGAAATACGAAATAAAACCTTAATTAGATAAGAATGCACTTACTAAAAACAAACAGACCCATGGACAGATGTGTACAAATGGACTGATGTTACTTCAGTTAGGATAAGCTGACTTTCAATTTTTAATTTTTAATTGTTGGAAACCATGTACTGCAGCTCAGTTTTCGGGCAATTATAGTAACTTACAATACTTTCAAGTGAGCAAACAAAAGAAAATCACAAACAGGTGGAAACACACACAAATCTATGAGTCAAGAGTTTCCTTAATAATTACATGCACTTCTGTAGGTGGTTCTTCAATTAATTACTATTGAGCCAGTGATTGAGGGATTGTCTTGATGTACTGCCTGCTACCTGGAAGCAATGGTAAAGAGCATGTCCTGCTCCAGCCCTGCTCAACAGTGCCACTGAGTCCATGCAGAGAGAGTGCTGTGCCCTTTTCCCACCATTAGCAACCACTGCAGAGCATTTACTGTTACTCACTGTAGCAACCCTGTCAATATGGCTGCTGTACAGCTAGGGCCAAATGCTTTGCATCACCTAGATTTTGAGGATTGAGACAATAGATATTTTATTTAACATCATGTAATCAAACAAACTACAACATTATATCACAAAAGTCTACGGGAAGGAATAATAATTAGTACAGTACTGCATGACAGATTTTTCGAAATGTCTCATTTTTCAAATTGTCAGTTTTTCATTAACTATATGGAAAACTACAAAGCGGCATGTTAACGTAACATTATTCAGCAGCTTTATTACTTAGTTCTACAGGGTGATGCAAAACTTTCAGCCAGAGCTGTAGGTCAATCAGCCTGCATACATCAAAGACTCTTCGAATGGACAAATTAATCTGTCACGGAAAAACAGAATTTGCAAACCAAAAAAAAAAGTAAATTGACCAAATCTTTAATATGTTTGTGTATCTCCCTTCCACCCACCTAACAGGTGAAAGTGATGTGGAATATACTGTTATCCTTAATAATAATATACTTTTTTTTCCAGGAAAACACTTAATTCCTATTTTAATGCATGAGAGATTTTTGTTCACAATGTGGATACAATCATATTCTGTCAGCAAACAGTGAATACAGACATTTAAAATTCCACTTAAATGGATACAGTAAATGTTAAATTGCTGTAAGTATATATTCCTGTACATAGAGTAACATACATTCTCCATGATATGATCCATCAGACCACCGTGACACCAGGCAATTCTCTACATGCCTGTATATTTTAAACTATTTAAAGCTGTAAAATATATATACACACACAGTACCAGCCAAAAGTTTGAGTACACTTGCTGGAAACTAGGTTTTTTTCATAATTGACAATGTTATACGTTTCTACGTTTCTGTAAATACTTGAAAATGAAAACACACGTTACAATATACAAAACAAAAAATAAGGAGTATCAAAGCAATGTTCAAGAAAACTGGAAATTGTCTCTAAATATTGGATTCCTCAAAATAACCACCCTTTGCCTTAATAACAGCCTCACAAACACGAGGCATTCGGTTAACAAGTTTCAGCAGGAAATCACTGTATAACTGGGTATCTCTTGAGCTGTGTGGGAAATTGCTGTGGGGATGCAAAGATAAGTGGACATTGTTAAAATTGGGGAGAAAAATCAGGGGTAAAATAATTAGGCACTAAATATAAAACAAATCAAACCAAAAACAACTTAAAATGAGTTATACTGTAGGCAACACACACTTCCAGAGAGTAGTTACTGTGTTCGAGTTAGAAATTAAACTGCAAATGTGATGCAGTTCTGTCGAGTGCACTAAAATCACGTAGAGTCACATCAACTGATTATCTCACAGGCTTTTTCGAAGCACACAATTCTGTTCAATTTTATTTCACAGGAATTTCATAGGATTCCTGGTTAATCTTTGACTACATGCTTCCACGACTCACCCTTCTGAGCACATCCCTTCATCAGAAACCGTGCTTCCCTTGTTGAAGCTTTCTTGTCACTCTGTCACTAAAGAGCCATGTCCCTGAAACCAAGTGCGGCTGCAGGAGGTTATGAAAGTCCTCTGCTTACCCCTCTGTAAATAAAAACAAGCAATTCCTTTTGTTTTTTTACCCCAAATGGTAATGTTATCTATCACCTATAGCTAACCTTAAAAGCATGACATTAAAAGGGGAACAAACTTAGATATGGATGAATGACTTGCTGTTCACAAATCAGATTTTTGGTGTAATATGCAAATGAAATACTGAAATATGCAAATACTGACATTTTGTAAATCCTGATGAACTCCGATTTGACTTTTCGCTTCTTAACCTGGATGTTGCCCAACTAAAATGTACAAATACTTTAGTAGATAAATCCTAAATGCGGACACTCTTTGTTGAATGTGTAATATGCAGAAAAAAAAAATTCTAGTCAATGAGGTGAGCCATCCCCAGCTGACCTGATACCAAGCCCAAGAGTGAGCCAGGACAATGTGGGCCCCTAGCCAGGACTGCAACGGCACTAGCATGACTCACGCTGCACGTGGCAGTGCATTCACTCGGGGTGAGCCACCGGGGACCTCTGACACAGCGTCTTTAAAGTCCAGCTCAGGAAAGTCTGCTAACTCTGTTTCTTTCACTGCTTGGGGCTGTTTTCGCTTCTGCTACAGGAACACCAAACCACAGAAAGCACTAGCTCTTTCTGTTTAGAAATAACAAGCCAGGCAACCTCTGGAAGGCTTACATCGGACGACCACCAGGGAGACGAGGCGAGTGCTTTTAATACAGTTTCAAAATGTTAGGAAAAAAAGGCGTTTCCCCTAAAATCCACTTTGAAAAACATTTTGAACAATGTGACTCGCTGTACAGCGTTTTAGAAACCACAAACCAAGCTGGGCAGCTTAAATCCAATGCAAATATTTTCTCCTAGAAGTGCTAACACCAGATACTTAACACTCCAAACACGATCATATTCCAGAGATATTAGACCATTACTTTATAAGTGCAGACAGAGGCTCTGAAGGCAGACTGCTCAGATATAAGCCTGCCCACTGAATCAACGCCCTCTACTGGCAGATATTGGAATCACATTTTTATTTCTGGCACAGTTATCAGGGAGAATTTAACATAGGAGACAGTAGGAATGTCCCCTTTGCTGTTGGACAGGAAAAATCCTCTTTTAATAAGATGGTAGCTCCGATTCTAACCTCCTACAGCATGCGGCGTCTGTATTGCTGGGGTTTGCAGATTAAGTTTAATATGCATCAGCCAATTAACTACATTTTCAAGTCATATGCCAAATTCAATTTAACCAGGGGCCATGTATAATTTGATATTTGCAGCGTGGGCAACAAAAACACGATGGGGCCATGGACAGTGGCGGATCCTGTCTGCATATTGTTACGTCAAGAAATACACTAAACAGACTCACATGTATGGTTAGATGCAGGTCAGCAAACCGTTTCCTAATCAAATATCGGACCGGCAATAATAAACTATAAAATCGATGCAGTGAGAACACTTTATTATTCAAAAGCTAGAAGCAAAAAAAATGTATCAACTCGTCAAACACTGCTGAAAACAAGCATGTACATATTGCTATATATAGTATAATAATATTTGCATTGAGAAAACTTATGACTATTAATTATATTATTAAAAAGCAAGAGAACTGCTTTTTCTATCAGATTCTGACATTTCTCACCAGAAATACAAGACCGTGGGAGCACCAAAGTAGCGCATCCAGCAAAGGCACTCCGCGTGGAGTGCAGGATGCTCCCTATAGCCTGGAGATCGCAGGTTTGAGTCCAGGCTATTCCACTGCCGACCGTGGACGGGAGCTCCAAGGGGGCGGCGCACAATTAACCAAGCGCCGCCCGGGTGGGGAGGGCTTAGGTCAGCCAGGGTGTCCTCGGCTCACCGCGCACCAGCGATCCCTGTAGACTGGCCAGGCGTTCGTGGGCCTGCCTGCAAGCTGCGTTATCCTCCAACGTTGTAGCTCTGAAGTGGAGGCATGGCGGGCCTGCAGAGTGAAAAGATGCGGATGGCCAACAGCACACATTTCAGAGGACGCGTCTGTCCGTCTTCGTCTCTCCAGAGTCAGCGCGGGTGTGGAAGAGGTGAGCTGTGTTAATTTAAAATAAATAAATAAAAAAAGAAGAATTGGGCTTTCCAAATTGTGTGAAAACGAGAAAAAATAACTGCAGATTCCAAATTAAAAAAATAAAAATAACGATAAATAAATACAAGATGGAAGAGCTTTAGTCCAGCAGCGTGCAAGTAAAGCACATGTTACTGGGCAGCTAGCTAGGTTAGCCTCCAAATAAAGGGTACCAGGGCGATTAAATCCATCAATGAGTTTAATTGAGGCCAGCAAAATAAAATCCATGGTGATCAATAATTGATTAATTGTTGCATCACTGGTTAGATGTTTGGTTTTAAAGGCTTTATTTGAATGAAATACATCAGATGACCCAATGTTTTTATAACTGTTGCATAGGTTGGTCAGTTGAAAAGAGGCAATTTCAGCAGGAACCGGAATCCTTCATTAGTCCTCCTGATCTGTAATGGATCTGAATGTTTGATACTGTTTATTAGATTAACTATGATATACAACCACTAGTTATGATCTCTAATAACTGGGTTATTACAGGAAAGGCAAAAAAGTGGAATCTCTAGATATCTAGCATTACCAGGAAAAGCTTAACTTAAGAATACTCTTGTGCTCACAGGAAGCTACTTCCCAGTGTTTTGGCATGATCTTTTACGAGTTTCTAGATACTGCATAATGTACCAGTATACACACTTTCTATTTTACTGGGCTCAGATTATGCTTATACTAAAAGTTATTGTTACTTGCGCATACCCCTGGATGACAATATTTACTGAAACACCACAATCAAACACAAATGAATAGAAACTATTCTTGTTCCTCAGGCTTGTGTAAATTAGAAGGTTGCATCTTTTAGTTCTATTTGGAAGGTCTTGATATTTTCTCTCAATTCTGATCTTGCTCACATTAGTAAAGTGTTATTGTTAGACTGCTGATTGGGTTTTTGATATACTTTTTAAACCCCCGCCCGACCAGGTTTACAGGAAATCTGCAGAGCACTCTGACCCCCCCCCCTGGGTAAGTGAGCCGCCCTTCCAGAGAGGCAGGCCGGGGGCACCAGGGCGAATGTTGCAAGGCTGTGTCTCAATCGGAATCTTTTTAAAAGGATCCCTACTGAGAGATACTGCATACCAAACATAATGCCTCAGTGAAAACCCAGCATGACTAAGAACACAAAAAAAGCGTCTGTGTATTTTACATTCCCATTACCGAAGCAGCTGACAGCGTGCTTGCTACATACAGTGAATGCGTGGGGTCTACAGTGTGGGTAAAACTTTCGCAAAGAAACTATCCAAAACACACGGGACACTCAAGCGCTTTGGCTTATGACTTCATCAGTCTGGGAAACACTGTGGCAGAGATGCATGCGTCCCTTACTGTACTTTCAAGTCCAAGTCCTCAGAACTCGCCAAATGTGTTTTACTTCAATGCAGTTTACATGTACAGGTACTTTAATGTATCAGTGTTAGAGGGTGGACGTTGGGCAACCATGCACTCCCCAAGCTGGTGTCTTAACTGCTGCACAAAGACAGGTTTGCACAAGCACTTTTACCCTAGGCTGTGCTTACAGCAGCTTTCAAAAAGTACTACTGGTATTTGGCATTTAATGCAGTGTTGGCATTTCATGACTGCACATAGAAACCATTTTGTGATGTTTGGCACTTTTTAAAAGCTCTATAAGGATAGCAACACCATAATTCAAATGTAATCCTAAGGAGAGTGCGTCATTGGTAAATCTACAGTATTTGTATATAACTCTTTGTTTTTAAATTTAAAAAAAACAGTCACTGAAAAATAATAATGGAGTCAAAGTCCACTAAAAATTGTAGTCGAAGTCTGGACTCATGACAAGTAATTCAAACAAAGGGTTTTTCTAGTACTGCACAACGGATGATAGATTGTTATATGGTAAGTAGCAGCGCTCCCCAAGCTTCAGACTCTGCATGTTCTCATATATTTGTCTCTGTGCTCTGCTTGTCAAGATAGGTGTCAACAAGGCATGGTGGAGTTTGTGTTGACTCTTGGACACTTGGATCTCTTCCCATAGTCATGAACTCCTAACTTCATTTTGCTTCTTAAGGGCTGCATCATAAGCATTTTCTTGCCATTAGTTATAACCTTGTCAAGTCAAAAAAGTTAAGAAGTCACACGTTTCCCATGGTATCTATTTTCTAAGTAAGATTCAGAATTTCCCAAAAAGTTCATCAATTTTACTGTGAAAAAAGTCTGCAGAAAAAAATAAGCAATGTCTTAAATAAAATGCAGTGTTCACATCGTATGATGTACAGAAGTTTTGCCTGTCAGGATCTAACAAACAAACACGTGCTGTCATACATGTGTTCTATAAGGTCACATACTCTATTTATTTTACTAAATACAGAACGCGTACATTTCAATACAGTGCTAATACACTCAATTACACATTGATAAACATGAGTGTGTTTACCAAAAATCCAATGTGAAAAGACGAATCCCACAACTTACTGGCTTTAGTTCTTCGGGCAACTTTTTAGTGGGGATACCCCATATAATTAAATAATACTACTGTCCTGTCCAAATACATGTCTGCAAGCATGAGAATTGGGGTTTGGGAATTTGTTTTCTGCTCCATCACTCTAACATTAATAAACCTCATTTTATTGTATTTTCATCCAGAGCGCTGCTTAGATCAGCCACAGTTTAGGTTATTAAAATAGACAAGTGTCTTGTGTGTATTGTTAAAAACAATGCAAACTTAATTAAAAAAAAAAAAAAATCAGTCTTGAATTTCAGGAATATGAAATCTGTGAAAGATCAATCTAAACAAACAACTTTTTTTTTTTTTTTTTTTTAAAAAACATTTTTAAACCATTTAATCCCCCCCAGCCCCCCGCCCCCCCGCCCCCCCCCCCATGTATATTAAAACAGAAGACACAGAAGACATTATTATAAAAAGCAAAAACGGCTGTCTGAATCTCTCTGAAGCGAGTGTTTGCAGAGAAAACACATTTCTGAATTTGACAATACCAGGTGGAAGTTTGGGTCATTTCCTTCTCTTGAGCGAGAGCCATATTTATAGATTTTTTTGGCCTTTGCTTCCAAAGCGTTTTAAAAGAACAAAGACCTGTTCAAATAATCAATCAATCAATTTGGCTGAAACGGCAGAGCAGATTCCAATTTCAAATTAGAAGATCTTGAAGCAGATTTTCTAATACCCAAAGATGGAAACTACAGGAGAAGAATGTTAAAAGCAAGGATTTGTTCAGGGACCCTAACATCAGTGTTGCATGTGTAAGAGACTGCACTGGTTGCTTTCATCAGGTGCCTATGGATAATAGCCTTAAAAAGTAAGTAGCGTTGTTCAGAAAAATCTAGCGTTACATGTCCCCATGTGTTGCTACAATGGTTTAAATAACATACCTGTACATTTTTCTTTTCAATGTTAACATCCTGACAACTTTTTACAATTATAACTTATAACTTATAACACTTATTTCGACATCCCTGCTAAGCTTTATTATCCATAGTTTTATACAACACATACATTACAGTTTGGTTAAGCTGTATACAAAACACATGTGTCTTTGAGCTACGCTGTCAACATTTAGACAATATGTATTGTGCCCTTCTCACTCTAGAGCTGTGATTATTAAGTGTACATTGTTTGGATTATGTTTATTGACCCCTGGTTTTCTACCCATTTTGAAATGTCCAATCCGACAACTTGGAATTGGTTTGGCGCAATAATCAATTATTGTGACATCATCAATACATTTGTCTTGATTTTTTTTTTTATTGTGCTGATAACATAATATCAAATTGATAAATGGCATGTTTTTGATGGTCATCTACAAGCTAACAAAAAAGGATCAGCGCCACTGTTACTGAGCTTTTCTGCTCTCTCTTCCTGTAGGCAACAGATTTGTCCATAAAGAGACACTGGAGGGAGTGGGGGGGTGTTAGGTGTCAAGTAATTAAGACAAGCAACGGAAATTACTTTAATTCAGTCCCAAATTAGGAAAAACGTTTCAGGAGGTCCTGTGAACTGTCCCTGACCAATCATGTAAGCAGCCATGAGCGTGTGTGTGTGTGTGTGTGTGTCTGTGTGTGGTAGTGAAGGCTTGAAGTGGCTGTTATACAATGACATGGTCTTTGCATCATAATTTATGACAATTACTGGTCATTGCAACTCTATTTTTCGTTTCATTAACTTACCTCAGGGAAGCTAGTCAGATTAACTAGGATGAGCTGTGGAGACTTCATAGAAATCTGAGCGAGCTGGTTTAGTGGGAACTTTCCATCCTTTGTTGTCACAGTAATGTGGTCTAAAGCACCTAGTGAGTAAAAGAAACACACATTTAATAGAAGACTCATGCTGACATAATGCTTGTGATTGGCAAGTCAGAACCCATGACTGAACTTCTCTGGAATACAGCTGGTTTATACAGCAATCACATTCTATTACAATTACATTTGATTTCAGATGTCATGGAGTAGCACTAAACAGAAAATGGGTAATACATGAATTAGTGTCCTAAAATATTATAATTATATAATTGATAAAAGACTTGTTTCCTAAATCGATTTCCATAAGTACTGTATATATTAGTGTCACAAGTTTTTCCATGTGTTAGCCCTTTCAAGGTTATTATGATATGGAGGGGACTCGGCTCAGATCCGTGGTGGAATGAGTCTCAAAGTCTCAGCCAAGCCGCCCCCCCCCTCCCGGTGAACATTAGCCCATATTACAAAAGCAACTATTTGGCACAATTCAGCACAATGTGCAGTCTCAGTTTGAGAAGCCCCAGACTGAGATGCTCATTCCATTACAGGGCCAGGAGACATCCAGTGAATCCCTAGCTATTGTGGTAGACCAAGATTACTCTGCAATGCTGTTTCTGAATCCAGATGGGGAGACGATGTTCCAGAACTCTACCATCCATCGGGCCCACAGTGTACAAAACTGGTTTACACTTCTACCCCAGCCAGTACAACCCCGCCCCAAACACACTGAGGCAACGAGGCAGCCAGGCATGTGGCTGTCCACAGCCGCATGGATGAATGGTTCCCAATGCTGTGGCACCTTGTGGAATCCATGCCACGATGTGCTAATGCTGTCATTCGGACCAAAGACAATCCCACCCTCTCAGTCTTCTGTCATTGTAAATTCTGGTTCCAGGGTTTAATTTAGCAACACAGGATTACCCCAGCATTACCCAGTATCCCCGAAATGAGTTTTTAAAAATTTGGGGTAAACCAGGTATTTCCCCTAAAATGGTGTCAGCATTTTTTGTTATTTTGTTGTGACTAATCCCTTCATTAACTTTGGGTAGCTGCCGTACAATGAATTGCAGTAAAATTGTAATCAATGATCAGGTTCCTTTTGTAAAAAAAAAAAAAAAAAAAGGTTTAAATTAGCAAAAAGTATTTTAAAAGAGGAGCATGCTGGGGAAGAAAAAAAAGCCTATAAATATAGTATAATAAATAAGATGATTTTTGAGATTGGGATTGAGTTTTGCTTGTTTTTCTAAAAACAGTCCAACATATCGCTAGCATTGTTCTGGTGAGATCAGATTGCACCTGACACAATAATTGGAAATTGACTGTCTGTGTTGTTTTGTTTAGACTGCGAGGCCTAAATACTCAGAGAGCAGTCCTGTGGGAGTCTGACACATGCCTCATGGAATCCTTCAGAATGCTAATTTCAAACCAATTGGACTTTTCCTGCCTTGCCAAGCCATTACCTGAAGTCTTACTTCTCCATCACATCTGCAAACACTTCCAAGAGACATTTTGACATTTCCCTTGTACAAAAAAACATTTTCAGGAAATGATTAACCAAAACGGAGTCTTCCTGGTCAAGCCCAAGCTGCAGAGGGGCTAGTTCTGAAGGAGTTACTATATCGTGAATATCAAAGACTTCTGAAGCTACAAACTATGGGGGGGGGGGAGCACATTTAAACTGACAAGACTAGAACAGGTCTGTGAAAATGTTATGAAGTATAATGATAATTAAAAAAGTATGCCATCATTGGCTGATAATAAACACTCTATAAAAACAGCTGAATAGAACTGATCATTGCATAGGCTTTCATCTATAAGCACAAGAAAAGCAGACTGCTCTTTCCGTATTCAAATATATTACATACAAAATTGTGTTTTTTAAGCAAGTTCAAAGTTTTCCTGCCAAACAACATAAATATGTTAAAAACAACTTATTTGCAAATGGAAGCAGTTCGATTATTGTTTAGTTTGGTTTCTTGCTAGTCCTTATGAAATCGTGGACCCTTATGCACTGACTGTGTCCATCTGTCTGTTATCGTGATCATGATAATTGCCTTGAATGTCCTGGATCTCTAAAAATGTATCACAGACTCCAAGCTTCCTGTTGAACTCTGGATCGCGTTTGGGTAAAATTCGATTCACAAAACAGTTTTCGCGGTTTCTTTTAAAAGATTACAACAGACTTCAATGCACCTACCACCCTGTATGGGGCCAACATTGCAGATTGCTGTTTTTTGGGGGCGTGCTTGTGAAGCATAAAGCAGTTTCCCTGTCCAGTGTTCGGTTCTGGGTAAATCTTGAGTTACTTTACTTTTGTTTTCTTTGGGAGATGTTGTGGGGATTTAACATTTCATTATTTGAATACAAATACCCAAAGACCCAATTTTGAATAATAGGTGGGGATGGCTTGATCATTCTATATATACATTAAAAAGGGGGTTCTCTAACCTTTTACTGCGCTCAACACAACAATGCTTGTGTCCATAAACAATAAAGCCCTTTCTTCTGTCCAGCACAATTCCCTATACCATATTGCCACTTGTTTTAGTTTCGTTTTTACAGTACTAGCGTAATTATTTAACAGCTTTGTTTTTTTTCGCTGAGGCATTAGAATGCATGTATGTGTAAACTGATAAACAAATAAACTGCATTACATCCAGATTTAGAACTGGTACCATTTACTTTGAACAGATTTAACATGATGACCCAATGCTTAATTATATTCCTTAACTGTGGCTACCTTTCAATTAACTACCAGGATACATATAAATAACTAAATCCAAGCTATATGAGAACATTATTACTGAATTATTGAAATAAACTAAATTATGTCATTTTAGGTCAAGATTGAACAATTGCTATTTTTCAAAAATACAATTATTGTATGCTTGAAAGCCTTTGCTCATCCCCAAAAGAAACACACACTTCTGGGGAAGAACACAGGTGGCATATCACCAAAAGGAAAGCCAGCCCTGCTACTGCATTCAGAAACACGTTCAGCAATACTGCAGAATGACAATCGCACTAATAAGGCATGCAACTTCTCACAGTCCCAGAATGGCTATATGCTGCTATGTTAATTCATACTGTTGTTTTGTGTATAGTATTTCATAATGAGAATAACTCGAAACCTAGGTGGTAAGAACGTTATCCAGTCAAGGAGTATTCATTTATATTGTTTCCACAACTTAAACAATCATAGTCAAGTACATAAATAGTACGCACAGTCCCAAACAGGAATTCTAGATTATATACAGCAATATAGCATGGTGGATTTAATAAGATTTTACTCAAATGCCTCTTTTTATTTCTACCAAAATAAGAAGCTACATAGGTGTAGCTCCCCATAATGTAATCAAACAAGTCTGTCCATTTTAAAAGAACAGTTCCAAAAATAAAACAAGAGTATGGGGACAAGAAGTAATTGAAGAAAAAATAAATGGAAAGTGAATGCAGGCAGACTTGGGAAGGAGGGTAAGAGACACATGGGATTCTGCAGTGACTTCATTCTATTACGGGTCATTCCTATTACGTCAGTGCTCACTGCTGTTAAATGATAGCAACATGCTGTTGTTTCAATGTGTTACTGCAATTGCCACGTGGAGTTTTTCCTTGTCCACTTGATGATGTTCAAGAGTAAACATCCCTTTGGAGCCAGCAGTGTCTGCTCCAGGAGGGGAGCCCCAGGGGACCCCAAACACACTCCAGCGGCTGCAGCTGAGGTGCACTGACATGGAAGTGCTTCAGGAAATGGAGATAAGTATGATCTGCTCCACACGTAACCTCCCTAACGATGGAGGAAAATAATCAGTGCCAAACGGTGCTATTAGTTTGTAATTTATTGAGCATGTAACAACCATTGTGAACACACCCTGTGCAAGTTCACCCAATTCCAAAAGTGGTATTTGAAAATGCATTGGTAAAACCAAGTGATTATCTTATTGATCACATATTGTTTCACTGCCTTTTGTGTGCTGAACGGTAGTAGGTAAGTATGCTCATGTATTGATAAAGAGTATGTTTGTTCTTACATCATGCTTCAATGATTATTAAATACAGAGAAGTATGTGAAATCCTTATGTCAGACGTCCAAGGTATACAATTGTGTATATTCTTATTATCAAATAGACAACAGTTTCAGTTACACACTTCATCAATGTTGCCAGTTCTGACCCTCTCAAGCACAGACCAAGTGTGTCACATTGTGTGGTGGTTTTGTGAAGTGGCCTCCAGACTAGTCCACTGCACAGCCTGGACACTTTTTAGGACTAAATGGGAAGAAAAAAAACAAAACTCCACTTTATTTTATGTTTTTTATAAAACTTTTCCCCAAGACCACTGATACTAAACTCCCTTTTCAAAGACATCCTGTAGACTTCACTTGATAACTTTTACATTTTAATTCCTGCTACTATTATGACAGGCCTCTGTCAGCACTATAAACTCCCTTTGTTGTAATACTATTTTACAGTTGGGAAATTCCTAAGTTATTCCTACTAATAAAAAGAAAGAAAGAAAGCCACCCACCCGGTGAGGTTCGGATGCTTAGATTCCTGCTGTAATCTTCCTTGAGGTTTTCAATCACGGCGTTCATCTCTTCCTTCACCTCCTCCAGGTTAATGATATCTTCCACTAGTGCAGAATTGATGCTCAATCTAGCCTGTGGCTGTCCTTTTCCTTTAGCTGCAAATGAGAAAATATTGGGTTATCAGCAGTCTTTGGCAGCTAAGCACCATGGTTGCGCAGTGGAACAATGCAGCTGATAATAATTATTACAAATGAATACAAGCAGCAATCACAGACTAGAGACAGGATTCGGAGAGATCTGTGTTTGAATTATTAGAGGATGCACTAGACTGACAGTCTAACTGAAAGTCCTTCTCCTCAATGTCTTCATTGTCATTGAACTTACTGAGATTTTGACATTTTTTATTAGTATTTCTAAATGCACCACTGTTGAGTGGACAGTTATGGATGACATAAGTTCAAATAGACCAATGTTTCGGACAACGACTTCCTCTGATTGACCTGAAGGATTTAACTCACAAGTTGTGTTTTTTTAAAGAATGTCTTTAAGGATTAAGTAAAGTTTCATTGATTTTTATAGTTGTCAAAAGGTTTCAGTATTTTGATGCATTGTAAACTAATGTAATAGAATACCAGGTCTGAAAACCAATGCAACTATATCAGTTATGAAGATGACTGGTCTACTTTTTTTACTTGCATAATAATTTAATTGTTTAATTGACCAAACATTCTTTAACTATTCCTAGTTCTGTGATTAAGGCCCACTGTTAACAGTTGCGAAAAAAAACCTGTATCCTGCAAAAAATATTCCGTTCCTCTAACACAGACCAGGTGTTCTCAAACCCCACTTCTCTCTTGTAAAACAACGTATGTATTTTTAACGTACAGAAAATTGTTCTTCCACTGATCTGCGAGAGACAGGCCTTGTGATACTTCCAGACAGTCTACATGGTGATTAGAAAGTCAGCTTACTATATCAATGACATGGTGCGTTGATGTGGTAAACACGCTTTCTAATCACCCTGTACATTAAGCACATACTTTCACTGCAGTGTAGACTTGCTTGATTGTTTGCCCTTTCTTCAGTTTTCACTTGAGAAGTTCCGATAGAGAAATGCTCTACTGGAAACCGGGCTGTCTGAGTAGTAAGGTTTGTCACATACCTGATGTTTCTGGGATAGATCTTTCAATCTGAATGTGGAGGTGCTGGGGTAGAATTAGAATCAAGCTACAAATGAGGTTTCTGGTTAACACGTTCTGTTCCAGCCAGGGTTAGAGTCAAGTGTTTTAACTCAAAGGAAGAAGATTCATCCTTAGAGTTAGAACGATGCTTTGTACCATCTACACAACTGGAATATTTTCTTCCTAAAGAATAACCTTGTATGAGCATTTCTGTCTAGATCATCACTTATCAGGCTTACTACTGTAATTACAACCACAGGGAGGCTTCAGCAATTACAAATGTGGCTCTTGTGTGCACAATGCAACAGCATTTTGAAATGGCACTCTTTTAAACATCCACTTACTGGAGAAGTCATTCCCATTAAGGGAGTCAAGGTGTAATCTTAAATCTAGAATAACTGAATATCGAGGTGCAGAAGCGTGTCCTCCGAAGCGTGCATCGTCAGTGGACCGCTTTTTTTCACACTGAAGACTCATCGTGCAGCCAACTCAGAGCTACAGAGTCGGAGGACAACGCAGCTTACAGGCAAGCCCTCAGGCACCGGCCAAACTACAGGGGTCGCTGGTGCATGGTGAGCTGACCTAAGTCCCCTCCCCGCCCGGACGGCATTCAGCCAACAAAGCGCCGCCCCCTGGGAGCTCCCGTTTACGGTTGGCAACAGAATAGTCTGGACTCGAACCGGCGACCTCCAGGCTATAGGGCACATCCTGCCTTTACCAGATGCGCCACTTGGGAGCCCCTGGATATGTTTTCATGAATTAAAGATATGCATTTTTGGAGTGCATTGAGTGAGAGGTTCTGTCTTTCTAAATGGAATTTATAATAAGCAAGTACTAACTCTTTTTTTAGTAAGGTTTTATGTTAGAATTAAGAGGTGGATAGTTTCTCAGTTTTAGTGCAGTATAAAGATAGTGTAGGTATTTTTCACGACAATGTGAAGGTTCTTGACTTCCAGAAAACCGAGTTTCTTTCAGACAATCTGACATGAATCTTTCTCAGTTTCAGATATAAACATAATAAAAAAGTTAGTGAAAAACTTGACCTGTTAACTACCATAAGCGCTAAACTTTTCCAGATGGTTAATATCATAATAAACCAGACTACTCCTTGTTTGGAATTAAACTGGCAATTAAAACACCAAAACAATATAAACAAACACAAGCAACCCCCGAGAGTCGGGAATAATTGGGCGCAGGGCTGGTCTGCAGAAACACCGTTTTGACTTGTTCTAGACTTTTCATTCAGAAACATCTGTGTGGGAGTCAGAATACCACACACACACCCCTTTGAAATGGTTAAAAAAAAAGCTGTTTTTTTTTTTTTTTTTTTTCCTAACAAAAAGGAAAAGCTATACGCCAGTCTAAAATACATTATTTGCGTGAAAGTTGTTTCACCATTAATGGAACCACCATAGGGTATATTTACATAAATTAACTTGCCCTGTTCTTATTCTTTCCATGTTTATCAAATCCTATGTAAATCGCACTTGTTCAATTTTCATTTAAATGTTCTTTTTTAAACTTTAAATCGAATTTTTAATGTGAGCATTAATCAACTAGTTTTGTTTAGCGATATTAAATATGATACTGCTTTCATACTAGATGATGTTAAATGTTTGTTTTTTTTGTTTCTTTTAATAAAAATATTAAGCAGTTTATTTTTTACCCCTTTTCTCCAAATTGTTTATTTTTTTGCTGCTACTTTAAAAGCAGAAGTCTAATTTGTTTGTTTTTTTTTGATAAATTGTATATGCACAACATATCTGGTTGCAATCACAAATAAAATACCTGAAGCCATGTTCTGATTGCAGGTATCTGGCCTCTTGGTTAGTGCACCGCACACACAATGACGTTGCATACACATGCCAGAACAGCTCGTTTTCACCTGTTACATTCACTTATTTCCCTTCTCATGAATTAAGCCAGTGTGAATCAGATTTTTAAATGTTTTTGCAATATAGCAAGTGAATATCCAATATAGAAAAACTATATTAAAAGTTAAATCAAGGGAGAGGAATTTCAGGCAAGATATAGTAAACACAATCTGAATAAATATTTCCCTTTAGGAACTGACATTTTTTGTTAAAATATAAACTGAATTTGATTTTCCATTCACAGAAAATTGGCTGCACTAGAGTAGTTTCTCTGCTTTCCCAGAGTACTGACTTATACGGAACCAAAACACACACCACATCTCTCTTCTGTGTGTTTGATTTAACAGCAGCACTAAAAAAAATATACAACGTACGTGCGTCACCGGGAATAGCAAGATGTTGACAAATCTGACATAACTGAAGCAAAGTAGCCCTGTTATTGTTTTAGGCATAAGTCACAGACAATACCCCTACCTTTGTTTTTCTTGGTAGCTAAATGCCGGCTCTGGCTCAGTGGCAGGGCCCCACACTGCCCACAGCCTTTCTGACAGAGGCCTGGTCGGCTCACAGTGATCTCCAGGGGCGTCCTCAAGAGAGCTGGCAGGGATCGGCTCAAGGCAGGCCGCAGATGGCCCAGTCGACTCAGTGCCATTGCCGCGAGGCGCCTCACAACGGATACTGAAAAAAAAAAAAAAAAAGACAAGAAATCTAAATATAAAAAAAAACTAATCATAACCATAACCTCAAACAATGTATCATTAATTCTGAGGACTGCTATTAACCTAAACGTTTGCTTACTTTACCAAATTCCAATTATATTCCGTTTTTCGGATTTGCGTTTGGTTTTTTTGCAAGGAGATTATTAAATGTATACAATTGGGGGTTCGTATATGGTGTATTATCCTTGATGATATCCTCATTTTCATCCTCAAAACAGGGTTACCCGTGGATATTCATATCATCGCTGTTCCCTTTTGTATAGGGAGAGGATTATTAACACCTCTCAAGGTCCTCTGGAGGTCAAGTTCCCCCTCTAGGGATGAAATCCCCTGCATAGGAGGCATGCAGACAGAGGCTGCTCCATCCACTTGCACTGCTATATCTGGAGTACAACTTATCAAATTGTGAATAAACTGCACTGTACAGTGTTGATAGATGGGTCATGGTCATTAACTGTGTCCTAATGCAGAATTTAAAATTACAGCTGTGGTGAGGGATGTGTTACTGACATTCTGTTTATCTAGCAGTTAACGTGTTGTTCTGAATATTTATTGCTGTTTAAGTAAATGCAGTCATTACCATCCTAATGACTCAAGTTGTTTTTCATCCATGTATTCTTTCTTTTTTGTTGGAGGTTTCAGTTACAATGTAGGTGGGGCTGTACTGTAGAATGCTCTACAAAGCAATGAAAGGGTTACCATCACTCTCCCCAGTTCATTGAACAAATGCTAACAAGATAAGGCTGCAATTGTTAGGTGGTGTTTTGCAGCTTGCTAAACTAAACATCTTCTTTCTGCAAACACACAAAGTAGATAATCCGTCATCCTGTCACTGCACTGCTGCTTTCATAAAGGAGAGTCCAGTGATCAGGAGCAACTCAGTGTTATACTGTTGAAAACATCTTTGTAAAACAAGAGTGCCGAATTGTGTTTGCAATGCAGCTTTGAATGACCTGCGATACTGTAGCTTTATCTCAGGCAGACAGGGAGCACTTAGCAGGAACACAGACTGAAGACAAACAGCACGGTTACAATCCTAGTCAGATCTAGCACAGGGAGGCATTTCTGAAGCATGACAAACTATGAGGTGCCATGTTTTTAAAAAAGCGTTAATATTTCCCCAGATTTATAAATGTTGTGAAAATAAATATATATTTTTTAATGTGTAATGTGTTTTTAATGTGTACATTCAGATATAATTTATAAATCTAATTACAAGATGTAATCTCTTAACAAGATTTAACATCATTATTCAACTAATAATTATATATAAAAATAAGTAATAACAGAATAAGGGACATCAACCAACAAGGTTTAAAAAAAAAAACGCTGGGTTCAACAGGAAAAGTACGCAAGGTAGTGATAATCTATTATAAAAAGAAAAAGATAGATAAATGAATGAACCTCAAGATTGTATTTATTATGTGTTGATGTTTAGCGTGGGTGAAACCAGGGTTAACATTATAACAAATCTCCATGACAGATTGAATTAGCATTTTATAGTCCCTGAATAAACTTAATATCCTTTTAGGACATTGCCTGTTATCTCATAACATCGTAATGTTTTTAAACAGTTATTTAGTTTTACTCTGGTTTATAAAATAAACTCCACACCTTTAAATAGTATCCATGCTGTTCTGTGCTGTAGGTATTTGTACTCCACTGTCCAGTACCATTTGCATTGTTGGCCTTGGGAAGCTCTATTAGCAGTGGTTTCCCGCTTTATGAAAGACACTAATAATGTACAGTGCTGAAAAAACTGAAATTATGTAAATGTTCACTCAGGGTCTGTACTGCAGCGTAAGGTATCAGAATTATGATACTGCATTAAAAAAATTTAAAAAAAAACTAGTAGGAAATTAAGAGATTAGAGCAGCAAAATGCTACCAAATATATGTTAACATTGAGCCTTGATATGGTCGTCTCTGTAAAAATATCACCACACAACATTTTCAGGAAGTTGGGTATTGTTAAGCGAGTCATTTGAGAATGACGTGCTTGCCTTTTTTCTGTCCCAGATTTCCATAGAGATCACTACATGTTTGAATATTCGGATATTTGTCCCAGCAATAGTTAAAATCAACAGCTTCAGATGAGGAACTGTTTTATACTTTCCCTGAGATTTGTAGTGGCTGTAATCGTAAACATTGGATCACAGGACCCTTGTAAAAGTTTTTTTTCCCATACAGTACACAAAAAAACACTCTGTAGTCTAGTACATAGTACAGTTAGGTCTCTCTGCACAAATCAATTAGGCCTTTGTAAACATGTACGTGCAACACTGAATTAGGAGAACTGCTGTAAGCAGTTACAGTGTATCAAATATTAGAGGTTTGTGTGGAAGTGCATAACACATCAATCTAGATCCTCTTTCACGGTCAGGAGTACCGGATATTACATTATTCAGTCAACTGAAAACAACGGTTATACTAAATTATTTTCAATTTTATTGTTCACATTTTAAGCTAAAATGATTCTTCAAAGCCACATGTACATAAAAAAAATAAATAAATCTGGTAGATTTCCAAGATTCCTTGTGGGAATAGAACATATTAGGAGTATGTTTTCCTTTTTATATTTAAACAAATGGTGGTGTAACAGTTTGCCTGAAAAGGGAAACAGGTTTCCCTGAAGGGAATTGCTCTGCTAACCATGCTGTATGTGTGGGTTACACAACACAAAACAAAATATGTTGCTTAAAAAAGATTTTTAAAAACATTTAAAAAAATCCCCAGGCACTAACTTCCCAGACGTGGTATGAGGCTTGTTGGGAAAGTGCTGGGGGAGGGAAGCAATATGAAGTTTACAGTAAAGCATACAATGGGTAGTGATGTAAAATACCCATTATAGCAGTGATCATGAGAAAATAAAACCCCAGTGCAGGTAGCTTGGGTAATAATACGCTAAATATCCAGAACATTACTGGTTACAATTCTGCACAGGCATTTCGGTTGGACGATAATTACAGTTTCAATCCTATTTTAACCCGTTTCTCCCTCTACCGCTCCCTGTTGGACAAACTGGTTGTTTACGAGATGAGAGAGGAAGAAGAGAACAGCAGTAGCACTGAGCTTTTTCAGCGTTAGGGAGTCATTCTCCAATTTCCCATGGTCATACTGTGCATTTACCAGAATTGTACGTTATTTATTTATTTTTAAAACACACCTCTCTGGGCTTAGCTATGCTTTCACTGTGTTTACTACAATTCCCTAAGCTTTTACTGCGGTAATCTTTTAATAATGGATTCCAGTACAATAAATAATCATGACTTATCAAATTATCAATAATATCACAATTATTGTACATATTATAGAATTTGGGCTTTTGATTTTCGGTTTTAACCGATAAAACAGCCCGATATAAAAAATAATTAAAATACTGAAAATCAGTTATATCCAATAATCACTGGAAAAACATTGGAAATGGTTACTCAATTCAGGTTGATGACCACTTTCCCAGCGAAAATATAAAAAATTCGTTATGAATACTTAAACCCGCCCAAACTACTGAGTGGCAGCACATTCCCACATTTCTATTGGGGGGATTGTAACACACTTGCGAGATTTAAAACGAGATTACAAGAAACGGGACTGTTCTTGCTCGCAAGATTTAAAGTTATTTTTCACTTCCATAGGGTATTTACACACTCTGCAAATTTAAAACAGAAGATTTTTTTGTGGAAAACAGCTAAGGAAATAAGGCACAACTGAAAAAGCGTGCAAGTACTGTCGAGTTACAATACATATTGTGACAGGAAAAACCGAAAGTAACAGAAAACGATAATTTCATACAGTAAATAAAAAGCGAAAGCCCCGAAAAAAAAGGAACCGAAAAATGAAATTAATAAAAAGTGAAATACAGAAGCCCTATAGACCTATATAATCCAGGGGTAAGTAACGTGAGCTAACCTAAGAGCCTTCAAACATTTTCCCCTTAGAAACTGGCTCAGTCACATGAAGCTGAATTCTTCGACTCGGATAATAAATTAGCTATTTTACATAAGACTATGGATAACCATGTACCGGTACATATTTAAAAATCATTCAATACACTCATGCACGTTCAGACAGGAACCTACTTATAGAACCATATTCTGACACCCTCAATAACTCGAAAGACTCTTCTATCCAAAGAACCAAAACAAAGTAGCTCATTATAACCAAAGGTGTTCTGTGCTCCCAAGTTGTTTGTTTCTCCTTTAAAAAACAAACAAACGTGCATGGGGGGGGGGATCTGAAATGCGATGAACAAACAAACAAACAAACAAACAAGAGAAACAAGCATAGTGGTACACTGCATCACAAACACTGCTATAGTAGCAGACAGCCAGGAGAGGGCACTGCCTTGTTTAACTGCAGTCCATCTCTCTTAACACTTGTCACTCTGGAGAGCATCAAAAACTTCTTCTGTTTGGATGCTGCATGCAGGGTTTATTTCTTTGCTGTTTCCAGGTTTAAAAATCTGGTTAAGTTTTACATTATAAAAAATTAATTAATTAATTAATAAAAAGGTTTAATTCTGCTTTAACACACAGAGTTGTGGGTGGTGAAACCAGGTCTACTGTATTTGATCATACTGTTAAATAAAACATCATAATCTGTACATTTTAAAAGGTACTATAGAATACATAAGGTATACAGAAAGTTTCTGCTTGGTATGGGCTTTTTGCATTTTCGATGTGATTACTGTATTGTCTCATCTACAGTATCTGTGCAAGCTTTCCTGAAAGAAGCAGACTCGTTGCCTCTCGTTAGCAACAGCAATGAACCCAATCAGTGCATCACAACACCAGTGAAGCTCAGGTATAGAAGGGGAGGAATTAGTTTCACTCTTTATGGATGATGCAAAAAGTCTCAACCACCTAACTAGAAGCACATTACAAATTCAAAAGGACATAATGAAAAACAGAAACAAAACAAGAACCAATGACTATTTAATTTTGAACACTACCTTTACATTATAAAGTAATATTTCCATTAACAGGGTTTATAATAGCTAAACAACATTAAAAGAAGGGACACTTTTTTTCATTTTACACAATTTTCAGGTGAAATCAGGTGTAACCCTGATCTTAATTTCATTCAGGAGGTAGAAATCTAGGTTGTCTGGGGTTTAACCCCTTAATTCTCTAATTACAAGGTACTCAATGGTAATAATAATAATAACACATACCACTGAATATAAGAAGACTCATTTCCAATGGTGGTTTCTGGTACAGTTTTAGTACGTTTTTAAGCAAAATCATTGATTAAGGAACATCAGATAAAGAGAAAATTGCCAAGTTGATTTTTGTTTCTGCACAACATTCACCATCTAATACTGAAGGATCACCATTCAAAACATATTAACATATTTAATACAGATCTTAATATCGATATTAATAATCTTTAATGCCACTATCTCTACTGCTGTAAGAACTACATTAGTAGGAAATAACACAGTGTTGCAGGGGGGGACAGGTAAATGGTTACACTCTGGTGTACCAGCTTTACTTAGAGAGGCCACAAGTGCGCTTTCAACTTAAACAGTCACCAGGGTGTTGCTCTTGAACACTGTAAACTACGAATATAACTTACATGCACCTATAAATTTAGTTATACATTTGTACTGGTTAAATATTTTACAGAATTACCATATTCAATTAATACATTTTTTTTTTTTAATTACTTCATTTGTGTACTTGGAGGATTTGTTTGTTCTTAAAATCTTGTTTCACACTACTGTATACAATTCACTTCATTAATACTTTTCAACCACCACCTCAATGCAAGTTTTGAAATGTTGACATAGGCAGGTGTATAAACCTGTACATTCAGGTACCCCTGAAGGTGTTACATGTTGGTTTAAAATCTTAGTGTAGTCAAAATATAACCTGACTTTGTCTCTCTGCCGTCTCCACATGTTGAGAAAATTCAGACAGCTTCTGTTTACAGTCTGCTTTTCTCTACTGTATCAACAACAATCAAACTGTGTTATTGTAGTGCACTTGCAAGAACAAGGCATCTCCCGGGTTTGCAGAATAGAGCCATGCTCTGATATTGATCATGCTTAGTGATGTGTGGGGCACAGGTTCACTGACAGACAGACCTGCTCCAACAACAAAGCCCATGCTGAATGGATTGCTTCTAGAACTCTCGGGAAGAATTGTTACTATCAGCAAATAGTTTGAAAGGAGGCAATAAACAGTGGCTGCTTTTAGAGTGGAAGTCATGCAGAAAAACTGTGTCCAGGTGCTGAGCATGAAGCACCCCCTTTCTTTTTGATTCGAGGTTGAAACAACTGGGACAGCTGGTCCCCTTGCGTGTGTTATACTCCGATAGCATCAGAACTGAAAGGTAATGTTCATGTTTCAATCACACTAAACAAGGATGTTATTAAGAGATATGAACCTTTAGTTATTATAGTTGTTTTGAATTGCTATTGTAAATGATTTTAACATTATGTTGCTTTCGTTTTCTTATTTTTTTTTCCCATCCAGTTACATTTTTGTGATGTTTGCAGAGATTCCAAGTGGTTCTTAATGCAATTACTCAAATGTTGTGTATTTTTCTAAAGTCAATGTTGAGGTGTTTTGACTGAGTGCAACAGGGGGATCTTCAGTCCTAGATGCCTGCCATAAACATGTGTAACATAGGCTTCACCAGCTGTGTTTTTAATACCTCAGTAAGCACCAGCAGCATCGAATGCACAGCAGTGTATTGCAAGCAGAACAAAGGCCAACTTGATCCAAAGTGGCAGATCACAAGATGACGCTGGCTCTAAGAGAGACACTTTGCCTGATCTAGCCTAGGTGACATACTGTATCTATGGCAGGCAACTGGAACTGAAAAGCACACAGACTTATCAAAAATAAAGTATACTGAAATTTGAATCTGCTTGCTATTTATAAAGTTTTTTTGATTCTCAAAGCTCCAATATAAATCAGCTACATATCAAGGGCCACAATATAGCAAGTGACCCACAGAAAAACAAATAGGCTAACAAATAGAGCCACTCCCTCATTTTATCAGGGGTGTCATGGTCCTATATAAATCCTCTATATTATAATGAAGGCAACGATACATCGAGAAACACAAAAAACAGATAGTATAACTGTAATAAGCATTTAAATGCACTTTATTGTTTACAGATATAGAAAATGGGCAATCGTTGTTTGCAACATGGCAAACAGTAAAAGTAATACATTACACGCTGCACCAGTATTACTAAACAAAATTACATGAGCAAATGAAAAGAAAAAATAACACAAAAAAAATAAATCAGTGACTTACTTCTGTAACAGTACAGTCAAAAGTGCAACTGGGGAAAGTAACCAGTTACTTTTTCTGATTGTTTTTCTTGTTCACTTGCTGTCCTGATAAATTTGCATCATGTTACAGATCTGCATGCGTTGAATTGTGTAGTCTAACGAAGCACTCCTTCTCAAGGAACTGCAAGGCTGTCTGTAAACACTGTAAAGCTTCACTGGCGCTTGGCACGGTCCCCACAGTCTCTGTGTTTTCTTCATCGCTGTGATTTTCTGTATCTGTTTGTGTTGGTTTTATCACGCTGGCAACAATGACGCCATCACTCAAGAGAGGAAATGCTTCACAGTCATCAAAATTTATCCAAGTGTCTGCATACACAGCATCTTCACTTACATTAGCTAGGGTCTCTGCGAGTTTTGCAGGGGTGTCATTTGCTACGAATTCATTTGTTTAAAAAAAAAACACAACATCATTCACACAACCCATCCTTTGCTTTATCAGGGTAAATTACAGTAATCCGTCATGTATCTGCCCTGTCTCATTTCCACCCTAACCCTTTATCCGCCATGATCGAGCTCTTCAGCAACATAGTTTATTGTTCAACAGATTAGTTCAGAGAAGTTTTCGTACACTGTGTGGCATGTGGTCCGTGCGCTACCATTGGTGGTAGAGTCATGTGAGCTGTTCAGAGTGTTGATATGTAAATAAATCCTGTTTGCCTGCGGGGCATATCAACGTCAACCTCCGCCTCGATCTCCTGCCTGTCACTCAGCAGAGAAAGCACACTCCCACATAGCAGACGGCTACCCTGTCACAAGCATTAACACCCTGTATCTTTCTAAACAAGGGATTTAGGGGAGTCCCCCAATAAAAGCTAAATCTCAAAAGAATAATTCATTTATCCAACTTTTTACATATTCGCCCACCGGAGTCGGATACGCAAAGGAATCAATAGTATTTGGTATTGCCGTTGTATTAGTTTTACAATGGTACCAGAATGCATAGCTGCTCTAAAACTCATCGTTGTCTTTTTCACAGTGGATCGGCAGAATTACAGATAAGGTGATATACACTGCAGTATTAGATACATTCCGGTTGAAAATTTCTGCTAGAATTACTATTGTAAACGTTACATTGCTTCATAGATTACAGACAGATTGTGCATATTAACATGATGAAAACAGCATGGCTTTTTACTCTTTCCGATGAGAAGGGGCAGTTTGTGCTCCCCAGTTTTATTCGCTGTGAACAGCACTGTGACACGATCCTTCCGTTGCTTGTTGCCTTCTTTTTGCGGCTCTACCCTTGAACACTGTGACTTGCAGGGCAGCAATTTACAGTAAACACCACCTTCATCTGTGAAATAGATCAGTTGTTCATTATATCCACCGGCTTGTATTATCTCCTTCAATTTTGCTGGATAACTAACAGCGGCTTGCTCATATGCAGACCATTGTTCTCCATTTAGGGAAACTTCAAAGATCCCGTCTTTTGCCAGTACCAAAACCAGCCCTGGCTAGCCTTAAATTCAAACTTTAGTTGGTTTGCCAAGTCTTGTGATTTTGATTGTAGGATTGGGCCTGAAAGAGGTGTCCCTGTGCACACTGTTGTACAAACCAGGTGTACAGTGCTTCGTCAATGTCATTATTCTCTGCCATTCGTGCTCATTTTCTTCATAAGCTTTCTTTACTGTCAACTTTATGAATGAATGCTCTGAGTTTCTCTTCATCTTTTATCCATCCTCTCACAGCTGACTGGCCAACTTTCAAATCGCAACAAACATCCACTTGCTTAGCACAGCGACGTTCTTTCGTTTTGGCATTTTCGTTCTACATACAGTTTGTACGCAGCTAGTAACGTTTGAGCTCCTACAGCAATCAACCCCCAAATGATAGATCTAATGCAGTGATTAATATTCAGAGGCATGCACAGTTAGACTGTTATAATGGGGAGCCAGATCCAGGACTGCGATATTCTGAACCTGCAGGATATAACAGGGAGGTGGAGGTACCTGTACAGTAAGAGGGCTCTAAATTGGCAACAAAAAGGGCAAGACCAAAATGGCCTACCAGTTCAATATGTAGAGGCAACCAAGGCCACTAAACTCCAAAAGCCAAAGTGTAGGATGCTGTGTAATTGTGCTTATCATGCCAATTCACATATAAAGCTAATTATTAGCCACATAAAGAAACTTAACAACCATGCATTGGGAGCCACTTCAGGAGCAAGTTGGATGCCGTCATATTCAGCTGCTTAAAATATAACAACCTGTTAAGACACTGAAGTGATACTAAAACAGTAACTTAATATCTGTACTTGCTTGCCTGTACTCATTCTGCTGAACAGATAATCTACGCAGCTGACGGCTGTAACAAACACAGCCTTTTAGATTTTAGATTTTGCAAGCGTTGTGTATGGAATTGGTGACCGCACCTCTAATTGTGTAGTTTTAATATGGGAAATAGCCTGCTGCAGCTCACATGCTCACTATTATTTAGTGGTCTGAGAGAATGTAACACAGCCAGCTCTTATGTTTTTTTTTTTTTCTGTATTTGCAAACATTTATTATTTCAGTAAAAAACAAGTTTCTATTTTATGCGATATTAAATACACCACAGTAAACACAATGTCATATGTCCAAACCATTCTTTATCATTACCATAGTCTCAAAGCTACGTTTGGTGAATGGAAGTTTTTCTACTGCAATAAAGTAAATTGCAGTATATTTTTTTTTTCTCAGTACACTTACTAATTACAGTCCCAAGTATCTATATGCGTTCTGCTGTCACCGTTCTTAAAATGGTCAGTTTGAGAAACTAACTCAGGTTTCCCTGCTGCAGCTGACCCTGCTTTAGTACAGAACCCATGCTACACTTACTGTTTTTCATTATGGTAACATCTACACTGCCGTGCCTGCTTCTTTGGCTGAAGTCAAGAGATATTATCAGCTCGCCATGCAACTAGGTAAATTGCTGCACAATTAAATCATCCTCAGACTCCTGATGGTAAACCACGTAACCGAATATAACTGGGATTTATACGACTGCAGAAGATGCAACTCAAAACTTTATTTAGGTGCCCTACATTTTGGAGAGGCGAAAGACAAGGTTGGTTTATTGGAGTTCACAAAGAAATCTTTTTTTCAGGTTGATACAGCAACCTTTTCACTTTTTTGTTTTTTTTAAATTACATTTTGCTGCGTTTCAGCCGCTCGTTATGTTTATTTTCTATATTTTAAGCTTATACAACAGTACACACTCATGTCTGGGCACCATCACAACTGATGCATGAAACTGGGGTTACCGTATTCTGCTGGTGTTAGTACAGCACCTCTGGATTTCAAGGCATTTGTGTTCAATCAAATTGTTATCATCCCTCACGTGCTTCAGTTTAAAGCAGGTGATGCACGTTTTTTTCTTCTCCACAATGGCCGTGCACAGACTTCCATTCTGAGGGGCATTGCGCCAATTGATAAGGGCTCCCATGCCAATGGCTGCATGGCTGCCATTCACTTCGAGCCCTGCAGGAATTTAAACAATCAGCAACCAGTTTCCCAATTAAATATGAGACCGCTAACAATCTACATTAATTGAGAACACATTATTATTCAAAAGCAAGAAACAAAGCCTTAAAATACAATTTGTGTATTATTATAGTAATATAATAAAGGTATATGCATTCAGAAAATTATATATAATTAAAAAGGAAGAAGACATCTGTTTTTTTTTTCATTAGATTGTGACATTTCTTATCACAAAACAAATAACCTACAAAAGACTTTACTCCAGCAACGCACCAGGAAAACATACGTTCCTGGGTATCTAGCTAAGTGAGGCGGGAGGGTGAGAAACAATCCATGTTTAATTGAGCCTCGCAAACTAAAAATAAGATCAATTATTCTTGCACTTTGCCTGAGATGTGTCAGCAACACCTGACGTCAATCACTCAATTTAAAATAACCCTCAACACTAAGCTACTATTTCAGATGGTAGCCTATACCTATGGAGATATTTCATCCAAATAACACGCTGGTTAAAGGTGTACAAACTTGTACCCCCAGGCTTTTACTGTACAGTCAGCAGCACTCTTCAAAGTGTCATTTTAAAAGCCTGCATGCTTTTGCAGCCGAGATTATACGAGCACCGGTGTTTCTTGAAAGCCTCTTGTCTGAAAGCGAATTCTCTTCTTTCTATCCATTCTTCCACTTCACTTTTTAAAATCCTCTCACTTGGTCTCCTTTTTGTAGTTCTTATCTTTCCATTTCCACACTCCCTCTGTGTCCTTCATCCTTTCTTTCTGCTTTTATCATCCACTTTTCTTTTCATCTTTCTATCCGCATGCTTCTGGCATAACTACCCCAGTCCACATTTTTTCGGCGACTTCAATCTATTTTACATTGGTACTAAACCTGCCTGAAATGCAGAAACTCAATAATCATGAGACCTTTCAACTCTGCCCCCGCCACCTACTCTACAAACACGTACAGCTGTTTAGTCCTGGCAGTTATGATTCTGCAGACAAGCGCAAAGCAAGTTTAAAACCAGGTACAGTAAAAGCAGATTTATAGGACATTTTAAATGCTGGAGCAACAGAAGCCAGAACCTTGAAGAATAATTGCAAACTTCAAAGCAGTTAAATGCTTATTCGTGTTTAGAATGTATGCTTACACTATACATTATTAGGAATTAATTCCAATAGAATATTACTTATTATAATTTTAATAATCTGAACATTGGCAGCTGTTAATACTGCCCTGTAAAACGCGATATCATCACAACCCTAATTTCACTGTAGTTTTATTTACAAGATGTAGTAATGTTAACAAGTAGGTCTATAAATGTCCCTGGGGGTAAACCTCAGCTGGACTGATATAGTTAGGCAGCATTTAGATGTTTAGATCATTAAAATAGACCCTGATTAGGCCTAACCAATCAAGGGAGAGGCATTACTTTTTTTAGGGGTACAAAAATGAATCGATGCATCGATTATTGATCACGTGTCCTTAAATTTTACCGAGCTTCGTTTACATTTTGATGAATCGATGCATCAAATTAATACCCAATTTTAAGTCTCCTGTTGCCGGTTTGCATTAAAATCTTGAGTGTGAGTGCGTTGCTTCTAGTGCTAGTACGGGAGATTGGCGCGTTGCTAGGATATACACTTCAAGCCTACATTGCACGTTGAAGTATTCATTTATTTTAATTTTATTTAAAATTAAGGCAAAACGTTTTTTTTTTTTTTAAATCTATTAAATCTACCAATTACCTGTAGTTTGAAAGCATGTTGTGTTTGGATTATATTGCAATGTTATAGAAAGATAAGCTGAATTTAGTACGATAGTTACATTAGTCAGGGTTTCTGATTATATAATATATAAAAGACACTGCCTGATGTAGCATATGTTACACATATCTATGGCAGGCAACAAAAACTGATCAGCAGCTCCTGCACTTGGGTGAAAGCATCTTAGCAGACTTATTAAAAAAACAAAAAACAAAAACACAACACTATTTGAGAATTTGCAATAAGAACCACTCACAATGAATGCACACTATAAAACAAATAGGTAAAGGGCATATTAAAAACTCCTGGGAAATCCAATTAGAATCAGGTCGCTCTTTAACAAAACATTACAGTTAATCTTGGCTCATTTTAGTGTATTCTGTATTAAACTATAATTTATAACACAGATAAATGTTTCTCAACTGGTGTGTAATGGAAATGTACAGGCATATCAAATGTCTATGAGAAACACTGACACTCCAGTGGTACAGTCAGTTTAAACCAGCATTTTACAAAACCAAAACAAACTATTCCTATCCGCTCCAGACTGCGCTTTAGATAATGGGCCAGCTAGACTGGGTCTTTCTTTGAACTTCATAATATACTGCACACATATTTATTCATTTTCCAAACAGAAGTAAATTACTGTGCTAACTCTCCAACCAAAACTCTGCAACGTAAAGTACTCCAAGCCCTACCGGTCTGCAAGTAATTTTCATCTGTTGCTTTAGTTGTAAGTACAACAGACAGCAGTAACTTAACCTACAGACTTGCCTTTTGATCTTTCACAGCTGTACCTAACATTTTCAGCAGCAATGCTATTTCTATTATTTCAACAAGCCTTATTTATTACATTCAATGAGAACCCTTGCTTTTTCCACACCCATGTTTCCTATTGAGCCTGTGCTCATGGCTGTCAGATCTTTATTGCATGTTAAAATAATAATAATAATAATAATAATAATAATAATAATAATAATAATAATAACCGTGAAACACAATAGACCACATTTAAAGGTACCATGTCCACCAGTCATGTTCAGTTTTATAGGCCTGGCTGTTTATTATTAGCCTACATTCATTTAATTAGAAACTAGGCCCTAGACTAGAGAAAAATTTGCATCCATTCGGCTTTTAAAACATTAATTGAGGACATGAACTGTCAATGATTGGTACTCAATTGTAACAGTGAGGTAAGGGCATCTTTTCTTGTTTTGAAATGAACACATCAATAAACAGGTGTTTTCATTAACTTAAAAAATGCCGACAAATACTTAAAAGACAATTACTCAGAAAACACGGACTATAAAAAAAATGTTAAAATAATGTTTGAGTTCCCGCAACAGCAACTTAATAACTGCAAACATCCTAAAAAGGGGGCAGAAAATAAAACAAATTCAGGAATTTGAAGGTAGTTACTCTTTAATAATTTTATTTCATTTAAAAAAAAAAAATGGTGCTAATTGCATTTAGTTGTAAAAACATTGATTCATGTGGCACAATATCACTAACTTATAACAGGCGTTTGCTACTCCTAGCTCTATGGGTAGCAAAACAAAAATGTCTAAAATACATAAAAACTATATTTTAAGGCATTAGTTACAACCAGTGGTGTTTTTACTGGCACTAAGGTAGCTGATTTGCTGCACAAATTCTTACTATAACTACCCAGCCCTTTTCTCTTTCCCTGAACTTAACGCCAATAAAATATTAATGGTTTCTCTTTCTTATGCCAATAACTACTGTCAGCAGTCTTTTGGGGTCATTCTTATTAGGAGTAGAATTTCTACAGCCAGGGCTGGTGTAAGACAGTCAAAACACTCACGCAAAAAAACACTGGGAGAGTTATCAGCATACGTTCAAAACACTCCCTTACGCATACACACACACACACACACACACACATGTTTTTGTAATTTTCTTTTCATTCAAAAAGAAAGTGCAAAAAGTCTACAACTCTAAACACTCAATTACAAGTCACAATACAGAATTAGATTATCTAAATGTAACTTCCATCAACACCACTGATTTTCATAAGTGAAATGCCAAGCTCTGTAAAGATGCAATCTGAAAATAGGCAAGTTATGTAAAGATGTGTGAATGTGTAAATAATGTACACATGGCTACGTTAAACAAGACACGACTGGGGAAAACTTGGCCCCTGCTATTTTATTCAGCTTTCTATCAATTCCTGTTGCACTGAAAAAGGAGGGGCCAAGTTTGGCAATATGGTTCTTCTCCTCTATATGTGAAGTGGTTTGGACTGATGAAGTAAACCACAAACACTACTATGTTTACTAATAAACACAACAACCCAGCTGTACTGTATATAAGAATTACATTAAAATCAAGGATTTGTGGTAATACCTATATCAAACATCAACCTGAGACAGAATTGCATCCTTTATGTACAGTTTAGTTAAATATAATCTGTAGTTTTGGTAAAACACATAATTAAATTAATATTTAGACCCCTTCGAACGTTTTAAATGCAAGTTTGTAGTCTTATAACACACAAGTTTCGCGCACATTTAGAACAACCTAACGGTGGCGCATCAACTAAATAAAGAGTACGTTGTGTAACATAAGTTGAATAATGACTAAGAATGCATTTTAGAGCGACAGGGAAGGTGTCATCTCTGGAGGGCGTTTCATGATTTCCATTGCACTACAGCACTAACCAGGTCCAACATCGTTCACCAGTCGCTAAAAACTTGAGAAAAGTACGAAACTGCAACATTTCAAAATGTATTTGTAAAATTGCAGCTTCATCTAACGATATGCAACTGGAGTCATTTTAAACACTTACTAAAAGACTAATCTGACAGTGTCAACACTGACTGGGAGAGCCTCAAACAATGCGCTTACTAATTATGACAGCCTTAATAAATCACATATGCAACTATTGACAAGAGTAAAATATAATAACTGCACACTGAACCGTGTATAATTTATATACAACACATCAGCAGTGTGATTCTACTTACGGAGGAGCTACACAGCCAGTCCAGACAGCATGTCCGAAGATGCACTGAAGCGTGTGGAACGTCATTACTCAGCTGCGAGGTCAGTGAAGAACATCATCAAGTGAAGGAAAATCTGAATTGCGCTTTCTGTGCAGGACGTCATAGTGCGGCGCCTGTGTTGCTTTTTGTAGTTTAGGTTGGGGGATGCTGTTTTGTATTTAAAAGGTATTTTAATATTTTACAGTACTTAGTGGCGGAACAAGGAAATCTACTGCTAGTGGAAGACGGTAGGTTTAATTTTTTAAATTATATTTTTATTTACAGCGCCCCTGTCAGTTAATATTCAATATTTTGTTGCTGCGTGTACTATAAAGAGTGGTGATTGAACGTGTGCCGTGTGTGTTGATTTAAAATCTTAATAATATAGTAAATGTTATATATGATGGCTGTGGCAACATGTGATGTACTGGTGTGACATTAAAAACAAACAAAAAATAATACGTGTACAATGATCAATTCTCCAAGAGGTTGTATAGTGCGTCATTCACTCTATAATAATTAACATGCTGCGGTATACAGAACACTTGTCTTTGTTTGGCATTCACACGGAATGAGTAGGAAATAAATTAAGTCCAATTAAGTAAATGTCCCTCTTGTAAAGTCTGTAACGGTATATGGGATAAGCACGTTATAATTCTTCCAGTTGTAGAACCAGCAGGAGTCATTCAACCCACTGAAACCTAACTGTTTCATTGGAGCTGTTCAGCTTGCAAATGCAAACGTGTCACTGTCAGAACAAATAATGCCATACAGTATTATTGTAATGCAATATGGCTTATAGCAAAAAAGTCATAAACCCGACAGTTAGTCATTTCCTGTTAATATAGTTATAATTATTTAAAAAGTGAAAAGCCACCTAAAAAGATATTCAGTACTGCACAAAAAAAAAAAAAAAAAAGACTTTGTTTTAGACAAGTGTCAATGTCTGTAATGATTGACTCCAAATGGGAAAGGACCAGCTCGAGGTCTTAAAGATGAACTGGTGTTCACGCTGAGGTGGTCAAGGAGGTGAGCTTCTCATTCACTGCAGACCATCTATTATTCTATGTTTGTCGGGTGGCCAACATACATATTTGCCAATACCACATATTCTTTACAATTCTGTATAAACATGTAATGCATAATCAAAATTGCATTGTTTTTACTGTTTTGTTAGAATTATGAACTTCGGTATCCCTGTTGCGGTAAGAACATGACACGTGAACACTTTAAAACTTTCAAGTTTGTCTGTGAGGTGGTCATTTTTAAACAAAAATAAATTATGAGTCCACTTACCAAGAAAGCCTCCATCCAGTTACCTTTTGATCAGATCCTTTCCGAAACTGAATCGGCATGCCATACAGAGGGTCTGAGCTCTATGAAATTTAACAGAAATCCATTCAGCTGTTTCAGGGCTATGTAGTATGGAGATTGATGGTACCCAGACAGCCATGTTGAATAGGTCAAGGTCAATAAGTCAAGGCCACTACTGGTGGCTGTTACTGTATATCTACCAAGTTTCAAGTTTATACCACAAATAGTCCCAGACACAGCACAAACCAATCATGCATCAATCAGATTGATTGCTTCACCTCTGGAATCCTTTCTTATATTGGCTGTTGCTTTCCAATTCTGTACTTTTGCTGCTGTCCTGCTTAAAACCATTTTAGTAGCCACTGGCTACTTATTGGACAGCTGCAGATGAGTTCATGATTTTGTACACAACTATCTCTGTTTATCTATTGCAGTGACCTATGGAGTCACAAATTGAAACCCTTCCCTTTGAGAATGCCTCGATCCTCTCAGAAAGCACGTCACAAGAGGGTCATCGGCTTTGGATTGGCAACATTGATCCTAAGATTACAGAGTAAGTACTTGGAATCTGTGGGCAAATTATAGAACCGAGTGATGCATATACTGCAAATGACATCATGCTGTGCCAAATACAGCCCAGCTGATCTAGCTGGATTTATTATTGCTGTTCCAGCAACTGCAGTAGCAGGACTGCATCATAAACTGTACAGCAGATTGAGCCGTGGGTTTCTGAAATTGGGGCTGTGTGAGAATAGGGTTTCTTGTAGCCAAACAGAAGTTAGTTAATTAGTTAGTTTATATCTTTCTAAAATGCTCCTGCAAAATGTGAATGGAATGGTACTTAAGGTGTTGAGGGAAGGATCACAGACAGAATCAGTGGACTGCATCAAACAGGATGATTTCCCCAGTTCTATAAAATGCCATAATAGAATCCAGCTGTGACTAATCCCAGCATTAATGTGTAACATGTTCATCTTATTTAATTTTACTGATGTCTTGCTTCAATTAGGTGACTATACAAATCTAATCACATCCAAAATAGAATCAGCACAGATTTATATGAAGCTTACTCATTATATGTAAAATTGACCAAAGTTAAGACCCCTTAAAGTGGGCAAATACATTTTTAGTAGAAATCACTACATTTTTGTCTGCCTTACTTAAGGGGTGGATTCAATAAAAATAAAAGTGTCTGCGTTATTTCTCTGTTCTATAACAACATTCTAATTTTCCCAAGTATATTAGTTTTAGATAAATAACCCAAATATATCAGCTAAACAAAGACTAAGATTACATGTATTTTAATGAGCAGGTTCCAAGAGTTATCGAAGTGTAAATGTTTCTGATCCCAGATCGAATGTGTGATGTGATTGTCTTTTAGAGTGATGGTGTTTTTAGGGATGTGAAATTATTCCTGTCTGTTTCTGGTCATATTGCCAGGACACTCTTGTAAAAGAGGCCTCTGTCTCAATGTTTTTTTTTTCCTTAAAGACAGTCATAAAGCAGCACTTATGCTTTGATTGGATTCACAGCTTAGTTTCTATTAGTTATATGAATGAAGGGAGACGGCAGTTTAGAATTAATAGACTTATGTCAAGATCTGTGGTCGTCCATATTATACTGTAAATTTATAATGAAAAAGGGCATTCTGGAAAGACTTATTTTTCACCGAATAAGAACAACATTAGAATGAATTCTAAGCATATGCTACAATGTTTTTTTTTTTTTAAATTAAGTGTTTTTAAAAAGTGTCTACATATAGCATTGTTATATGTTGTTGTTTTGTTTTGGTTACAAATAGGAAGTTTGTCTTGAACAGCTTTTTCAAGTTCATGTTACCAGAGCCCTGGCTATTTTCAAGGGATCTAATTTGTGACACTTTTAAAATTACTACGTATGTGCTACCAGTGAGAATCATTTCCTTCTTTTGCTTTGCTGAAGAGGGGAGGAAAGGCTGGAGAGAAACAGGAAACAGTTTCAGCATTAAATGTTCAGATGATTAATTACCGCCCTGTTTCTTATTTGTTCTGTTACCACCTACAGTAATAAGATTTCTGTGATCTGAATTGCTCGTGGTTTTCAAACTTGTTGGCCAAATAAAAAAGGCATTACTCCGCTTGTTAACAGTCTTAAAGGAGTGATAACCTAATTTTAAGGACTCAAAATCCATTTTCTTACTTATCATCCTCCACAGGGGACTAAATCCCTGGAGGTGAGGCTGTAGGGTTATTTAGCAAAAGTTTTAAAGATTATTACATTTTAGGGATATAGGGTAGTGTCTGTATAGGGTGTATTTGTGTTTTTTTATATTTAAAGGGTACATTATGGCCTTTTATTTTATTGTGTTACATGTTTCCATGTTTTGCTACAACTATTTTGATATATATTTTGAACACTTTTTTAAACTTTTAAATTGCATTCCCTGCCTCAAGATGGCTTCACATGTACCTGCATGGACCTCTCGAACTACATTTCCTATCATCCGCCTGCACACTGGTAAATCCATCTCAGTTACATATGTGAGCAGGAGGGTGATAGGAAATGTAGTTCTGAGAGTTCTATGCGGGTACATGTGAAGCAATCTTGTGGCATTAATCCATACCCTAGTTGTAACAATTATCCCAATTAGACACACAGTGATAATCATGGTTGGTCCATCCGGTTTGCTCTCCTTGGCTAGCACACTGGTGCACAGAAACAAACAAAAGAACAAAGAAGCTGGCTTTTCAGCCTCTTTTTAAAGGAAGGTGACCAGTGTTAATTGATCATCAATTTTGCAATTGAACCCTGGCCACCTGCTACACATTGGGTTTCAATTAGGCAGGCAGGGAGGTCTAACCTCCCAGCCTTGCCATCCAGCACACGCTTTGTTTTTTTAACAAAATTTAACACATTTTATTTACAAGCAAACAAAACTGTCTTTTGTTTAGAAACCCAACCAAACAGGCACTATTTACAGGGGCAGGCCTCAGCACTGCCACATGCCCACTTACTGTGAAGTGTTAATTGTTTTAGTTATGAGTTTGTGTCAAAAAAAAAGCCAACTTTCTAAATATAGAAAGGAATTTGAAACAAAAATGGAATGTAATTATGTTTTTGCTTTTGAGTAGTACAGTTGCATAACTGTCATTGTGAACGGTGTTCACTCAATACAAAAGACAGCCGTAATAAGGTTGTGACATGTTGACCTATTGATGCTCCTTAGGGTAACATTTTCGCTGGTGATAGATTTAGCATGTGTCCCAGTATGTTTTTATTGCCAGTGGTTCTCGGTAGCGTATTGTTTGACACAAGACCCGAGTCTGATTTTGAATAGCTCTTGAGGTGCCAGGCGGAAATTCAGAGGAAGAGGAAAGAGGGGAGAGTTGGGAAGGCTGCTGTCAAGACACGTTCACATCAGGTGACAGGACGAGGAATTCAAAACCTGGCCAAGAGACAATCGCTATGGCCAAGACTTTAAGAATGAACTGTAAACATGATTCACTACTGCTGTGGTTTCAAAAGATGCATCCTTCTGCCAAGCTATTGTTGACTGAAAGCGTGGTACACTAACCATACTTATTCTTTGAAGATCATCTGGCACGTGGGAATGTCAGTGTGTAGTCCATTTATAAATTATCATAAGTTGTAGTTATATTTCAGTGGAAGATGATTTATACAATATTGCACTTTTTTGGCATTTTTCTTTGTTGTGTTTTTTCTGCATTCATTTTTTTCCCTGAATATTTTATTACTACTGTTTTTTCGAGATGTAGGGTTTTAAGCAGCTTCATGGGAGAAATGACTTTAAATCTGATCCCTAACCTCTTCTGGCTGCTAGTGACATACATTGGATTTAGGATGATCCAGCCCAAATTATTTAAGATATTGGCTTCACATTTGAAACATAGACTATATTCATTTGGACAAATTCAATTATAGGTATCCTTCAATAAAACAATTTTACAAAGCCACAGTTAGCACCAATTAGCACGCAATTACCTAATTGGGGAATGGCCACACCTGTAATTGTTGTAAATATTTCTAATAAAAATATACTATTTTGTGCCTTCATTTGTTTTAAGATTTTCCCATATCGGGGATAGAGGCCACACACTTTAGGTGTGGTCTGCACAGTTGGTACAAAGCTGTATTTTATTCAAATTTCATCGAGGGTATGGTACAAAAAATATTATTTTATCAGACACATTTGTTTAACCTCTAGCCATATCTGAGTAATCGTTTGACAGGCATCATATTTATTTAACTTCTGATTGATGGCTACCATTTGGCAGCCATGTGACTTAATAATAGATGATAAAGACCACACTTTGTGACATATATCATTCAAATTAAGAAAGGCACAGTAGAATGTATGGAATAATTTTGAGTTTTATTCAATTGTGCATGAGTAAAGAATCCTATTTGTTTTCAGTTTCCAGATGAATTGCTCCCTTGTGTATGACATTCCAGTCTTGTATAAGTGAGAAGTGGTTTCTTTTATATCATGTGCTATCTCTTCAGGAATCTTTAGTATAGGAGGACATGCTTTCATTTCAATCTTGAGGGGCGGAGGCTGGGAAAAGTGAGAAATTCTTCAGCAAGCACCCTTGGGAATTATAAGGGAAAACATTAATATAAAGTTAAGGCACTGCTACTGTTCCTGTGCATACATTTCCCGCATGTCATTAACTGAGCCAAGACAATAGAACATGTTCACTGATGCAGATCTGACTGTGAGCATAGACATTTTATGTTTTAATATTTTGCTTGAAATTGCACTGCAAAACATATTTTAAGAAATGTATTATTAAAAGTTGCTCATGACTGTATAACTAGCAGATGAGACAGCTGACTGGGGTAAAATTCAAATATAACAAAATGGTCAATACTGTAAGTAAGTGGTATTCAGCTCTGGCTCTCGAGATCCATTCCAGTCCTGGTCTTTATTCCAAGGAAAAGGTATCAAAAAAGAAAGCCCACAGAGCAAAATAAAGGTTTAAACAAAACAAAACACGCCACAAAATCCTCACCCAAGTCAAACATTTATAGTGCGCTGGTGCCCCCCACGTGTCTGTCTCCCCAGCTGCTGCCCCTTAATGCTGCTTTTATCTCTCTTTTATATCATGTGGCTGTTCCCAATTTGCTGTGCCACACTCCTTTATTAACAAATCAAAAATGATGTAATTATTTTTTCCCTGTATTTATGTATCTGTAATAATGGATTTCAAAATACCATATGCATGTGTTCATGAAAAATAAATTACGGTTTTGACACATAGTATAAATACAGTTCATAACTGAATAAAGCTTAAATACAGTATGTGTGTTCATGCACAAAGCCTTTCATTTCAACTATTATGTGCAGTAACAGACCGTGATACAGTACATGAGATTTAAAAATAGTCTTAGTCCAGCCAGCTTTATAATCAGAAAAGATTTTACTAAAATAGGAACGATGCTTCGCATTGCGTAACCGCAACATTGTAAGTGCATTAGGTAAGTACAAGTCTGTCATCCAGAGAGAAAAGTTTGGCAAGGAAAATCTACACATTCTCAAAAAGGGACGGAGAAGTTGCGTCATAGGAGTGGATCACTACAAAACAAAGCTTAAGAGCAGCTTGGTGTGGCTGACTATGACATTTTACAGACATTTTCTCTACAACTGGCACTTCAGAATGTAGCTGTTAACCTGTATGCCCACCACAGTCTGGTTGCACTATGGTGTACCATCTGTACTTGGAGAGAAGACATGTTAGGAAGCTCTACTGAGGCCACAGGGTGTTTGATAGAGACACCAGGATGTGGCGGCTGGTTTCTCTAATAGTTTAGAAAGATTCCAAGCATGCAAAACTTCAAAAGAGACTTTAACCGAACTCTCTTTAAATACTGGAACTATCATGTTGGATCTTTGTTTTAACACTAAACAACCAGAACATCTGCTTAGTACTTAGACGGACCGAAACGTCATTTTGACCTCTACTGTGTTGTTCTGTTATAGCTGCCGGTGGTATGATTTAAAATACCATTACCATTTCTGATAGTATTATGTCTACTACTGACATTGCCTGTTCTGAAAAGGAATTACTTTACGGCAATGAACTGCAGAAAAATAAAACATTAAAACATTTAAAAAATTAATACAAAATTAAAATTAAAAAAATGTGCATTTTCTCTTTTGCATTTAACTATCATTGGGAATATAACAAAAATATAGAGTCAAAATAATAGACTAAGACACTCAAGAATGATTTAACAGTGAACAGATAGGTGTAGTATGGCACGTTCATTCAAGAGACACACTTTCTGCACATATACCGTTTCAACTCCTTTGATGCACATGAACCACACACAGCGTTCTTGCACTGAGTGCATGTGTTAGTTGTCTTATTTCCACTGCAAGAAATTCTGAGTCAGAATCGCTGGAGGAAAATGTCAGCAGCTGTCTTGGGTGTTTTTCAGCTTTTCCAAAACTTGTGTTGCAGTAAGACCCCTTCTAGCTGCCATTGTCACTGAAAAAAAAAGCAATAGCTGCAGTCAAAGGCAAATGCCATTTTCAAATACCATACAAAGACAAGTGCTTTGTAATCTCATGTAAGACTAAAGAAAAAAATGTACAAGAGAAAGAGGATTTAATGTCATGTTTTGTGGATTTCAAGAATAAAAATTGGGTCAAAATTACCCCCGGTTGTTCTAGTGTTAAAGGCCCACAGTTTCATTCTCGTGTCGTGATTTTGAGTCTTACCAGCAGTATCAGCAAATATCTGTCTCATGTTATGAGTTGCTTCTATGATTTCTCAGCTAAAACAATATTATTCTAATGATAATCTCATTATGCTATGTAATTGAATATTGTTTAGCAGAGCTGGTGATTACAGTCTGTTAGAGTTGACGAAGGTCCTTATCGTAAACATTTTAGAATCAATTATTTATTTTCAGTTTTAAGTACCTTATTTGTATATTTGTTGGCTACACTGTTGGCAAGCTATTTACAGTAAATAGCAAGTTGCTATAATTGTTAAGCTAGCTACTGCTGTTCATTTCATCAACTGTAATGCACTGTACAATGTGTCACAATCTGCCTAGTAATAAGGTAATCAACTGTAATTAATCTTTGTTTTTTTTTGTTTTGTTCTCGCACCCCCTCCACAGATACAACCTTGTAAAACTTCTGGAAAGATTTGGCAAAGTCAAGCAGTTCGATTTTCTGTTCCATAAGTCTGGTCCGTTGGAGGGGCAGCCACGAGGGTATTGCTTTGTAAACTTTGAGACAAAAGAGGTAAACATGTTCTTCACATCTTTCCATATAAATCTGATTATTTTCCAGAATAGAGAGAATATTACACAAGTGTTGAGAGAGCTCTGTTTTTCAACAGATCTTGTTTTGCAATCTATCTTGCATTCTTTTAAATATGGTGACAGAATGAGTGACTGGATTGCTCTCTTCCAAATCATGCCACGCTAAGCAGAAGCAAAGCTTGATCAAACAAAAGTAATTTTCCAGATTCAGCAGGTTAACTCTTTCATGCCTGAATTGATTTGTCAAAATTAGGTTACGTAATTCAAAAAGTAACTTTTTTTTATGAGAACAGGACAAATACATATGTTTATACATGACTGGGGAATCCCGTGAGGTACCAACATGATTTCCAATAACATATGAGAGCCAGTGTGGTCCAGTGGTTAAAGTCCAGGACTTGTAACCAGAAGGTCAGTGGTTCAAATCCCACCCCTGCCACTGACTGATCAAGTCATTTAACCTCCTTGTGCTGCATCCTGTGGATGAGACATTAAATCAATGTCCTACTATAAGTGACTCTGCATATAATGCACAGTTCACCTCTATAAAGCGATTTGTGATGGTGGTCCACTATAAAAGGCGCTGTATAAAAATGAAGATATTATTATTATTATTACATGTTGGCATAGGGTGCTAAAAGTTAAGGACCTCAAAGTTAATTTAGGGTTAAACATAATTTATTTTCCATAAATTGTACTTGTTATGTGAACGGAATAATCCATGAACATTCGTGGAGTGCCTGGGTTATTTCACTCATGAGGATAGTCGTAAACAACCATCACTGTGTTTCCTCGATTTGAAAGCTCTATACCATCCTCACTATATACTGGTACTGCCTGTACGTTATCTAGGACATTTGCTCTGCACCAGCCCTTTGATAAGAATGGTCTGTCTTTTGAACACCTTGATATTTGTCTGAATAAAAAAGTAGATGTGATTCAGTGGGCAAGCTGGGGACTGTATGTATTCAGCCAAGCACAATTTATAACAAAATAAGTATAACATCAATAAAAACTAAGATGTTATTGTATGTATTAAAATCCTATTTTGTAACGCACTGTGATCTCACTAAAATCTCAGAGAGCTACTTTCTTGGTAATACTTGGAGGAAACCAAGGCTTGGGGTTTAGCAGGGACTTACTGGATCGTTTAAAAGTCGTATTCTGGGGTATCCAGTATAAAAGGGTTAGAGTAAGCAGCTTCAAACTTCATTGTATTTGGTTTGTTCAGTCAAATTGTGAGTGAATTATTCATTGCTTTACTTTCTGATAAGTCTTTGATCCAGTGCCTTTACTTCTTGAAGTTCAGAGTCTGCTCTCTGGTTCTAGTTGCTTGACACAGGTATATGTAACAGTTCCTAGAGTGTCTCAATAGGAGTAGGCGTCAGCACCAGCTATTAATCTTTTGGATTAAGTTGCCTGTTGCTTTGCTGGCAATCCACAGCTGTGCACTGGAGGTTGCTGGCGCTTGCTAATACAAAGATACTTTGGCTGATCTTACCTACATTCAAACAAAAAAACTAAATTATTGTAAATATCAGGAAAAAAAAGTTATTTAAAGCTACTTGCTCAACTGTTGCTTTGGTATTCTTCTATAAATATGGAATAGTGCATTTTTAAAACATTTAGAAAATATATGTTTTAAGCTGGTTTGACAAACAAAGCTCATGCAGAAGTGTGCTGTCTGTGTTTTTATCTTCCTAGCTCTGCCATCAATTAGCGCAAGTGCTGACAACTTCCAGTTTTAGGAAAATGGCTATAAAATTCAGCAGTAGATGTAATTCATGTTTTTTTGATACTCTTTATTTTCCTTTCCAGGAAGCAGAACGAGCTATTCAGCGTTTAAACGGCAAACTGGCCCTGTCCAAGAAGCTGGTGGTACGCTGGGCACACGCACAAGTCAAAGTAAATATTTCTCGAGAAACTTTATAAAAACAAACTCCTTTCGTACTTAGCATCTGCGCAGTTTATAAAGGTCCAGGAGACATGTTGAAATGTTTAGAAAAATAAAATAGCATTCTTCCATTTTAATGAATTCTAAGAACAAATCTATGCTCTTGACAGAAGTGGACAGGAGTGTCCTTTTGTTTTTGTAATGATGAATCAGCAAACACGAGCTGGAGGTCTCTGTTCAGCGGTTTGTGCTTTAGCAGCAGGTGCACTTTCTCCACACGCTCCCCACCCCTCACAGCTTTCAATTTTATAGTAGCATTGCCTTTCACGTAGGTGTGCACTGAATTTTTTTTTTTTTTTATTATAGCATTATGCTATTTTGTTTTTTATTGTTAAGCTATTCATGAACAATATTTACTGATGCACTCTGGTGTGGCACTGCATTCCACTACAGGAGGGTCACATGACGATTGCGTGGACATGAGGCTTCTCAGAGTTTGAGTTCATTTAAAACTCCCATAAACAAGTCATCAGTAATCAGTTCCATGTTTTCAAACTCCCAGAAATCTCACGCTCTGGCTCTTTCACAATACCATAACCTGTCGCTGCTTTTTCTATGATGCCTTTGTTTCAACATTTCTGAATAGCTTTAACATAACATTTGCATCATTTCTACATAAAAATGAGAGACAGCAGTTAATACGACTTAATAAGAGTACGTTTTACTGGAATTATTTTGTTAGCTCTAGATACACATATATTTTATTGGAGTCTAATACATTGTTTCAACCAGGTCTTGTAATTGTTTAAATTTAGATTTTGATTACTGTACTGCCTTTTCACAACAATGAAAGAACCACTGATCCTAAACAGAGGCTGATCCTAATACCACTTCCCTAAAACCCTGTAAACGTGCTCCAAACTTGACCTCTCCTTGTTGTGTCTGTGTTGTACTTGGGATGTTAAGGAGGTTAATAAATCATCCCTCTGAGGAAATGCCAGTAGGAATAATAAAGTGCTAAAGTGTAGCAATTATTTGAATCTCCTGCTGTTTAGATCATTAAAATAGATCCCAAGGAATCTTCTTAGGAATCGAGACTTTATAATACTCCAGAAAGCCCAAACAAATGATTTCAAGATTCAAGTGAAACGATGCTATCAAAGTGCATATCAGAGTGCTGGGAATAAATATTCTGCATCCCAAAACAATGGCCGTGTTCTGTTACTGCAATAACAAATGGCACTTTCCCTCCATTCTCCCAGGGTCACTTTGTTTGGGATGCCGGAGGATGCAGTGGTAAGGCGTTCTCATCTTCCTAGACCTAATAGCTGAGTTTCACCTTTTCATCACCTGGTTGGACCATATAGTGGGCCATATAACCTCATTGGTAGCATAACTGATTTTCCAAATAATTTTATGCTGAGTGACCTCAGCTGTAAGGACTCTCAGCTCCTCAGAAAAATTATTTTCCATGCACCAAGAGGACTTTGCTGCCCTTCCTCTAACATATATATTTTTTGGTTTGGTTTGATTTTTGTGCTCTACAAATCTCATACAGCGCCTACCGCTCACCTCACCTCTGGGCTGTAAGTGCAGCCACTAAATACCCCTCTGCACAGGCGGCACTCATTGCAACTCTCATTATCATGATTGCGGCTCATTAGTAATTTGCATTGCTCTTAAGCTTACGTAGGCTGCGGTGCAAAATAATTGCCTGGCCGCTAGTCCTTTTGGATTGTGCAGCTGCAGTTGTTTGCACTGCACCTTCCTTACATCAGCCCTATAGATTCTTATTTTGAGCAACAGGTCTGTGCTGCCATTTATTTAAAGTAGTGATGAAATGTATTTGAAAATCTACATCGAAAAATGAGCAAAGAAGAACCAACAACAAAAGATGAGCTAGTGATGACATTGCCATGGCTAACAAGTGACTGTAAAGTTAGAGCCTTTAATAACATGAGAAAGTAGATCCCTGTGATCTACAGCCACCGTATAGACTGGTATTAATGACACATGGTAGATGCCTCCATGTACCCCCAGATTATGATACTAGCATTATCCTGTCCTAAAGGATGTTAGCAAGCTTCAGAAAAGTGGATTAGCTGTTGTCCAGATATATGCAATACAGATGGATAGACGCATTCCTCCAGTTGCAGTTGCGTATGACTACAGCGTACAATGAGGAGGGAGGTACCAAGGAGGGCTTCCCACAGACTGTTCATATTCCTCTGCTGCTAGCTGCTGAGTATTGAGGTCAGGTTGGGTGTAGTGTAACTCCCCCAGCCTCCAATAACAGGTGCTAAATGAGGATATCCTACTATAGACAGGGATTGGATTATCTGTCTCCTGTGGTCATGCCTAGGGCAGTATTTAAGACTAAACAATGTGTTTGTAAAACAACTACAATTTACATAGTGTCTTTTATATAGCAAAATAAGCCAGCAACAGGGATTTGTGATTTTTTTTTTTTTAAAGCTTTTGTTATAATAAAACCTCTTCTGTACTTGTTTATCAGTAATCAAATTTATATTGTTTTGTTGATTCTATGTAGATTCATCCTTGATTACATTTTTCTTTTATATAGTAAGGACCCTTGTTAGTACCGATCAGTTGCAATTACCCTTATAAAATTGTCACAACTCACAATACAGAAATATAATTCTAAAATACTACATTCTAGTCCTTACCTTAATGGGGACATAAATCCCAAAGGAGAAATGGAAACAGCAAACTTTGTGTTCAAAAAATTATGTTGATACTATTGATGGCTTCAGTTAGTAAATGCTAGCTTATTTAAAATAAACTAAACCAAAAGACAAGCTGTATAATGTTTTTCAGTTATAATAAAACCTCTTCTGTACTTGTTGAGGAGTGGAAGTCAAATTTATGGACCGATGAGTCAAAATTTGAAATTTTTGGGTCCAACCGCTAGTATTTGTAAGACAAAGAGGGTGAGCGCATGAGTTCTGCATGTGTGGTTCCCACTGTCAAGCATGGAGGAGGCAGTGTCATGGTCTGGGGTTGCTTTGCTGGTGACAATAGTTGGTGATCTTTACCAAGTCCATGGCAAGCTCAACCAGCATGGCTATCATAGCATACTTCATATGCCATTCCATCAGGATTATGGCTAGTTGGGCAGTCCTTCATTCTTCAGCAAGATAATGACCCGAAACACACCTCAAAGTTGTGCAAGAACTATCTGGCGAAAAAGTGAAGGACAACTCAATCTAATGACCTGGACCCCAGTCTCCAGACCTCAATTGATAGAACTTGTATGGGACGAACTGGACAGAAGAGTCAAAGCAAAGGCACCCACAAGTGCCCTACATCTCTGGGAATTGCTGCAGAAGAGCTGGGAAGACATGTCGGGTGATTTCCTGCTGAAACTTGTTAACCGAATGCCTCGTGTTTGTGAGGCTGTTATTAAGGCAAAGGGTGGCTATTTTGAGGAATCCAAGATTAAGAGACAATTTTAAATTTTCTTGAACATTGCTTTGATACTCCTTATGTTTTGTTTTGTATATTGTAACGTGTTTTCATTTTCAAGTATTTACAGAAACATATACGACGTAAAACATTGTCAATTATGAAAAAAGCCTAGTTTCCAGCAAGTGTACTCAAACTTTTGACTGGTAGTGTGTGTGTGTGTGTGTGTGTGTGTGTAATATATATATATATATATATATATATATATATATATATATATATATATATATATATATATATATATATATATATATATATTGTAAAAAGATTTGTATTTGATGTGCTCAACAAGGATTGCTTTAGAATCCTACTGCTTTCTAAATTCGAATACAGTTCTATTGGCAGTAGGGTTACTATGAGCAGCCCCAAGATTTACTGTATTTGGCGGTTTGGGAAACTTTCACCTATGTTGGATATTCAATGCAAAGCATCTGCAGATGAACACAGGAGCCGTGCTGGTACACATTGGTTTTGTGAGAGATGCTGCATTTGTCTTGGGTTAAGAATTGACGGTGAAAGCTTTTAAACCATAATCTTTATGAATATAGGGAAAAATAAGAAATATTTTACAGATTTGTTATTGTCTCAATAGTTCAGTTTATTTAGCCCAGGAACATACTTTCCCAATTCATTTTGGAGCTTGGCAGAAGGAAGGATTTAGTATGCTTAAGAGGGTCATTGTTAAGAGTGTATTTATAATGTTGACACAAAGCCTTTGTAGTCTGACCACAAGGAATACACTGTCTGAAATAGAACCTGTGAGATATGGTGCAGGATTGAAAAAGTTAACAGCCGTGGGCCATTTCAAAAGTACTGCTGAAAAACAAGTTTGAACGCATGCCAGAGAAAACATCTCGGAGGAAGTAGAACACACTGATGGTATTTTGGGAGGCCCACAATCTTGGAACAGGACTGGTCATTTTTCATTGGGTATAGAAAAAGGATAAAAAATTAAAAAAAACCCTGACATCACAAGAGTGCAGATGGCTTGTAATGTGAAGTGTATTTTAATAAATGAAATGATCACAAGCTGTTGGTTATTTTATACTGTGGTGTTAAACTTAGGAGAGGTTTAGATCAGACCTAAAATGCAAACATTTGCTAAGATGTAGAAGATCTAGTAGAAATTATCATGACATAATTGCCTTTTAATTAAAAAAATGACTTATTCATCAGTTCCAGTTATTCTGATTTTAAAGAGAGTAAAAACTTTGCACATCTCTAGTTCCTAAGCTATCATCGGAGAACCAATGTAAAAAACAAATTGTAAACAAACTAGTCAACAAGGTCTGATTTCTGATGGAGTACCCAGGAGGCTAGGCTATCATGGGGGAAAAATGGTCAAATTGGGGTCCCTGAGTGGTTCACCTGGTAAAAGCACAGCTGTGTGGTGTGCAGAGTGAGTCCTACAGCGCAGGTTCGCATCCTGGCTGAGTGAAGTTGACAGTGTCTTCGCTTCGCTGGGGATTCCAACAGGAGCGTCGCATTGGCTCTGGTGCTCCAGTGGGTTAGGGAGGCATCACCAGCAGGGACTGTTTCTCTTCATCGCGCTACAGTGAACCCTGCTGGTCAGGTTCCCAGTGAGGTCAAAAGCATACACCTGCAGGGCTGGCCTTTGTCCTCCAGAGGTCGCTGACATCCGCTCTCAAGTTCCTGAGTGCAAAAGAGGGAATTGCTGCGTTAGGGGAAAAAGTAATTGGGCATTCCAAATTGGGGAGAAAATATTAATTAAAAAAATATATAATAATGGAACGTGATATCGGGATACTGATGATGTACATTTTGTCCTGTTTTAGTGGTCAAAGTAGTTGATTTAATCAAACTTTACCCTACCAGGACCAGCCACAGCTGGTGTTTTAGAGCTTTTAATTGTACCATTTAGGTCTAAATTAAAAAAAAGTGTATGGTGCCACCATAGATATACTTTATAATGGCTCTTATCAACCAATTATTCTTAGGGGTAACCCTGAGATAACAAAGGATAGGTGCTTGATACAATCCAGGATGATTCCACAGTGCTGTAAAATGCTCTATAAAATCCATCTTGATCGCATCAACCCCTAAGTGTGGCATAGAGAAGTCTTTAATTATCCCCCAGCAATAAGATATAGTGGAAGGGGTCGTCTAATTTTTAATTTGCAACTGTGTCGGAGGATGTTTGTTACTGACAGTCTGTCTGATGTCTTTACCTAGATTTCAGTATCGCTTTTCTGAGCTAATCAGTAGTGCAGCATAGTGGAACTTTGTGTTGCCAAGAAGTGATAATTTGATCTGCTTTCCAAAGGCTGCTGTTACAGCACACATGCCTTAAATGCTTTATATTTTCTGGGATGCCTTTTCCTATCGGAGAATAATTCAGCTGAAGGAATAGTTGAGCCTGTTTCTTAAAGTGGAAACTTAGAGCTAAATGGGACCTGACCAGGCTTCCTTTATTATTGTCCTTAGCTTTAGTTATTATACATTTAATGATGGCGTGAATAAGACAGACTAACTATGTAAATCATGTAGCAATGTTTATATAATAACATCACTTTCATTTTTAATTTTAAAAACTTTAAAAAAATTTTGAACCCAATTTTCCTTCATTTGGGACGGTTACTAAGCACTGCTAGTTCTTGGAAAGAGATCTGTATACAAAAGTACTTTCAAAACCGTTGAAAGAAATGAGATCCCCACAGTAAAGTTTTCAAATAGAAAATAAGCCAGTAGTGAAGTTTAAAAGCATGAGCTTTCCATGCCTTGAAAATAAGTAGTCTAAATGTAGTACACACAATTGCATAGCGTGGCATTTTAAACAAAGATTAATTGGCAGCTTGGAATACACATGCTGACATATGGGCACTGTTCATTAGTGGTATGTTTCTAATTTGGGAGTACATGGGTTTATAACATTCAGAATTCTGTTTAGAAGTTTGAAGTTTATTTTTGACTAAATCTTTGTTTTTTTTTCCCCCCCAGAGATTTGATCAGTTCAGAAATGATAAACTTCTTCCTATCAGCCTTGAACCTTCGTCTAGCACAGACCAGACTCCAACCACACTAACGTAAGTGCATGTGTGTGTGTGTTCTTATAATATTGTGAAATTCAAAGGTTTATAATTAATGAACTTGAATGGACTGTACCTTTCATGGGAGATGTAAAGTAGCATAACACAGATTGAAAACATTACTGTGAGTTTCAGTAGCCATGTATTATGTAAAAACTCATTTTAATTCCTGATAATAAATATATTTGCCCAGTATTCTGAGAGTAAATAAAATAAGTTAATAAAATACATAAGTTGACATAAGAAAATAAAAAATAAAAAAACATAAATATTATATAAAAAATATATAGATGTTTTTTTAGATTTTACATATAACTAAACTGTCAAATAAACTACATTGTTATCAGGCAAAATTCATATAAGTAATGGACAACAAAAAAATCTAGCAGCACAATGCAGAAGGCTTGCAGTGTACTTACTACAGTGTATAATATATTGTACACAAATACAGTATGGATACGATATTGTCTTACTGTTATTTGATGAATTATAAAAGTATATTACCCCCTTCGGCCACAGTGTGTGTAATTTGTACCATGTTGTTTCTTTAATGTTTTTTTTTTTGTTTTTTTTTTTTTAATTCTTGGCAGGACAACATCTCGCAGTTTTGTCATTCTAAACGTTTAATTAAACAATTATGACAGAAGGTGATATAACATACAAAACCTTGCCAACTTATACTGCAAAAGCTGTTGATGTTGCATAAAAAGGGATTTGATGTGCTGTCTTTCATTCAGCCACTCTAAAAACCATGACAAACCACTCCATCCTCTTTGTGAGCTCATATATGAGAGAGTCATTTGCTCTAGGAAAATCAGTTCATTACAAGTGGATGTGACTCTTAGGGAAAAGGGTGTTCCCATGGAATGTTCCCAATAAAGCTAAACAGTTATTTAAAAAAAAAAAAAAAAAATATATATATATATAATATATATATATATATATATATATATATATATATATATATATATATAAGCTATATAAATATAAAGCTGTACAATATTATTATTTTACTTTAAATTCTATATTGGCGATTAATAATAATAATAATAATAATAATAAATTTTATTTTGTATAGCGCCCTTAAAAGCAGTCATCTCAGAGTGCTTCATAATTAATAGTACTGCAATAAATAAACTGATTATGCGTAAAAGAAACAAAGATAAAAAAAATCATAAAAACCTTTAACTGTGTTTTTGCTAATTTGCTGAACAAGTATGCAGATATTGAAACAAACATTGATTAAACTGAATGACATCTACATGGATTAATATTTCGAAAAGAAATCGTAAAACCTTACAGCAGTCAGCCTCACTGCCCTACATGTGTATATGCAACTCATTAACTGATGTCTGAAATATAATAGCGTGGTAAAACTAAGTAGTCTAAATGTTTCTTCTTGTAAATTAATCAAAAGATGGCACTAGTCAAAACTTTTGTCTACTTTACTTTGTGGTCAATTTGGTCAACCTATACCCTGATAGGCCACAGCTAGATTTTATTAGAACATTTTTACAGCACTGGGGAATGACCGTGGAATAGGTGGTTATAAAATTGATGGTTGAAGCAATTCAGGACTGTGCCCTGGTACTATAAAAAACTTAAAGCCCAGCTGTGGCTTATCTCACAGGATAACTGTTGATCAAATTGGCCCCTTAGTTTCTTAGAGTTTTGAAGTTATGTATAGTTGAATTTGGTGCAAGGTTTAAATGTACTCCTTATATATTCTCTCCACTATTAAACAGTGCACTCCAATAAAAGCTAAAATAAAATAATCCTAGATAAATCTGTGTTTACCCCAAAGCTAGTTTAAATCATGACTGAAAATCCCAAGTAACAAATGAAAAAACTGCATTGTGGCAGTATAACCATATCAAAGCAGTATGATATCCCTAAGATTAAAGCTCAGATGGGTTTTTTTTTCTAATGGTTTTTTCCTTGTTTCTTTACAGCGTTAATGCAAAAATAAAAGCTATTGAAGCCAAACTGAAAATGATGGCAGACAACCCAGATGCAGACTATAGTGGACCCTCAGCTTACTCATACAATAAGCCCACAGAGAAAAAACGAGCTGCTCCTTACAGCAAACAGCCCTGCAGAACCAAACGATGACACTTTCAAAGAGGAACTTTACATGAAGGAACTGTTTCTGCACTCTTCACAATCCTATGATCTTTTGTATCATGGAAATAGAGATTTTTTTTTTTTTTTTGAAACGTAATAGATAACTTATTAAATGTGGTTGTAAACTCGAACATTCTGTAGCAAGGTCACGTTTCTGTGTAGGGTATGTTGAGCTGCTGGGTAGGTTACATACTGGAGATGCTTGCTGGTACAGTAAAGTTCAGTTTTATCAGTCTGTCTGGTGCTGTTTTTGTTTGTTTTTGAAATATGCTTCATCTTCTGGAAACTTTGATAAATATGAGGGTTTTTTGCTATTGAAATTTTGTACCATTTAGGCTAAATGTTCAAAATGGGTATATATTGCTATATTTTTTATTATCATCTATAGTAACATTATTGATGTATACCTATTTGTTGCAGTTGATTCTGCTTTTCTTCCTGAAATGTGTATAAATTGATGTGTGCTGATTTTCCTTGTTAAGCAGGACTTGTATTTTCTTTATATTATTTGAGCGTGTTTATTTTAAAACTTTTGCATAATCATATATGGCAATTTTGACTTTTGCAGAGGTGTGTGTGTGTGTGTGAGTGATTGTGTGTGTGCAAGCTACAAAAATGCATAGACCTCTGTAATTTAGTATGGCATATACCTGTTTCAATTTGATGTGAAGCTATTGTAAATGATACCAAATGAACTAACTAGACTGTTGGTGAATCAAGCTCGACTGTACACTGATTACACCACTGAAGCCACTCTTTTAGATACAAGTGTTAATTTTCTGTTCTTCCGAGTTCTTCGGTATTCAACAACACAAATTTTATTTTCAGGGTTTCAAACCATTTCTTTGAAATCGTATGTCAGTGTAGTTTATTACAGCTTTATATTGTCCTCTGAAGAAGGGAAGCAGAAGAGTTTACCTAAACAACAGAAAGAACTTCAGTCTACCCAAATACAGGGTAAAATGATGATGTCATAATGATTTACAGTATTGCACACTGTACTGCTTAACTTTAAAGGAGAAAGGATACAAATATTATGTAGAAAGTACTGGGAATAGTATTATTATATGGTCTCTGATGTTTTAATTGCAGCAAGGGTCGTTACAATTAACTAACGACTTTGAAGTTTCAGAAAACCCAGCTAATTCTCATGTTTAAAGTCTATATGATTTAAAAAAAAAAAAAAAAAAAAGAGAAATGTTACCACTATTGTGAAATGACTTTCATTTCATTCTCTTAATGCTGAGCCATTTAGCTGTCAGAATGAATAAAAATGAGTGCAAGAAGCCCACTAAATCCTGACCTTCTCATGTTACTTTCCTGGGATTATTCCATGATGAGACTACTGGTGGATCTTCTGCAATATTATCTAGTTACAAAATGAGCCCAGAGCTTTTGACTTTTTTGTGTTTTTAATTTTTGTTTAAGTATTTGTTGGTAGGCAAGTATATTAAATCCAGACTGTATTTGATATAAAGGTGCACCAGGGTGCTCGGACGGATGGAACTGCTGCAAATATTACTGAACGCTAGTAAACTAATCTCTAAATGAACGTGTCTGTTTGTTGAAATGCATATAAACACTGTGTATACAGTATTTTTGTATGCGTTATAAATAAAATAAATGATCCCTGTAACTTAGACAGCTGTATACGCACTTGGGTCAAAAGTGATCGTTTGCCTTCAGTTTGGTCAAGTTTGACTACAACTATAGTTTTGAGCACAGAGAAATATTAAACTCTTTTTGTATCTTTTCACCTGCAGACCCAGCTGGTTTCTTGTACTGGATTTGAAGTAGGAATTTGTATTCACTGCGTTGTAGTTATCAGGCAATATGGCCCAAGCATACAGAAAACACTCACTAAAAAGGCAATTATTACAAAAAATTGTTCTGCAGAGTTTTATTTTAATAGTTATATCTAGTTACAGAAAAAGATATTCAATTATCATAGTATGAGTGAAATTTGTATTTTTTTTATTTAAGAAAAACCAAAACTACAGTCGATAGTTGATCTTTGTAAAGCATGTGAAGGACAGCTGCCAATCCTGGATTATGAATTTACAAACGATCGTTTCTCTAATCGGCTCGTAGTTTGCTTTAGTAAACGTTTAACATTATGAAGCAGGGCGTTCATACAAAATAATAAAATACTAAGCGTTTCACTTTCCATTATATCCTCGATAGACAAAACCCAATAACGAGTAGTACAACTACCCATACTATGTGGGCATTGTGTTGGAGTGCTGGAGTATTAGCAATGGGGGGGGGGCTTTAGAAGTGTATGTGTTAATTCATTCATTGCTGTTCACACATGAAATCTATCTAGATACAGGATCTCTTTTGCGGTACTGTATGTCTAGACGTGTTTACAGGTCGCTGGAGTGATGCTTGAGGTTAATTGACATGCCTCAGGGCTTTGGATCAGGTTAGACTCCAAATGCGCAGGGATTCGAACCCACATGGTTAATTGACTTATAAAATGTATTTGAACCCAATAGAAGTATGGAAAGGGCCAGTGTTTAGGATACTCACATTTAAGCGAGGTGGTGAGTAAAGTGCGTATCCTGCAGGGCAGGTCATTGTCCAGATAGATGGATCAGCTGCACCGGTTTTCGCTACAGTGCAAAATTTGTACCACATTTCTCATAAAATCTAAATATAAACCTAACTCCCTTCGGTACTGTATAGTAAGAGGTTTTTGTCTTTCAAAGCACTTGTTTTTAGAGCCCATTCTCTTTCATTAACTGTGTGATTGACATGTTCGCTTGTATTAAGACTTTTGCTGTAGCCAAAACGTAGCGTCGCTAACCCGTGTAGCCATTTAAGATACAATATGTAATATTAATTATTCTGCTTTAAAGCATGCACCAAATACGATTTTTGGATTATAGTGTCGCTACCTGCAACAGTTCAATACTCATATAGGCTGCCTTTATCATACTTTCAGAACATCTCGTTTTATAAAACCTGCTTTATTCGGTCCATAAATAATGAATTCCATTGGATCACACAACAGCAGTACTTGTATAATAACTCCTGTTATATTAGCTGGTTATCATACATTCTAATTCGGATGTTGCAACAGTCGAGCCCAAAATATTATACACTTAACAAAGGTATTGATTGGATTTCTGTTATTGCCCTGGAAAAAAAAAACACCGCTGTAACACCGCTGTTCATTAGCGTTTAACGCAATGTCATCGGCACCAAAAACAATATGGAGAAAGACTGTGTTAAATTGCACGACGGTTATTTCTTAGTTGTGACAGTAAAGCAGAATAATAAATGCACCATCGTAGAGGTAAATGACTCTAAATATCCAGTCGTGTGCGCCCGCCTCAAAATAACGATCGATCACAAAGGAAAATGCGTGTGATCGGTAGCCTATTACATTTAATAACAACAAAGTGCCTTACCGAGGTAATTCGGTTTTTTTTCTCATCAAATGGTGCTTAAGAAACCAAAAAATTTACATAACTCCATATTATTTGCTACAATAGCCTTTCCACCTGCTGCTTGCTTTTGAACTGTCATATTAGCTTTCCCGGTGCGAAATGATTTCAAAGCAACAACGACAGGTTTAGTGTAGACGGGACATTTCAAAACAAGTCACTAGGATATGTGTGTGTGTGTGTGTGTGTGTGTATGTGTATATATATATATATATATATATATATATATATATATATATAGATATATATATAGTGTATACAACACATGTTCGTTTTTGTTTTGTTTTGCTTTATGTCGGACGACCATAGAAAACGGCACACTTTCAAGACACGCAGTATAAGAAACGGGGCTAAAGAAATTACAATATAGTAGTCTATAGCTCATTCTTGTCAATTCACTTGATTTTTTCCTTTTATAAATGTTTTTAGTCTTGTGTAGACGCCCCTGCAGTAAATTTACACAAGGGGCACAATATTAAAAATATGTTACATTTAAATTATTTTTCAAATCGCATGTTATAACTAATATGCCTGTATATAACAGTTTTTTTTTTTTTTTTTAAAGCACACCAATGTAAATTATCAATATAAACTACACCCTACTCTTTTGATTTATATATTTCCTCTTCTAATATTGAGTATATTTGAGCTATATGATTTTTCGTTCTTATAATTAACCTGACGGGCAGTTCTTATACACTGGAATGCGTCAATTTAAAAAATTCACTAGTTTTTTTTTTTTTTTTTTTTTTTTTTTTTGTTACTTTTTTTAAAATTCTACATGGTTTAAATATAGTGTCTCCGGCCAAAGTAACTTTACACAAAACACATTCTAGGGAAGAGTCTAATAAAATAACCGTTTGATACAACACTTTTGTAAAATTTTAAATACATTGATACAAGAGAATTGCAGACTAATCACAAACTATTAAGAAAATTACTCGAGCTATACGGTAAGGTATTTAATCATTGGGAAGAACATTGTTATTTGGTAGAATGGTGTTTAACCACTGATAATTAAGGACCACAACCCAAACATTCTGATGTGTGTGATGCCTGTAGGTAACAAGCTAATTATTTCGTTTTCTAAAATACTATAGTTTAAAAATAGACATTTAGGGTATATGCCTAAAATATTTGAACTAAAACGAAATCCAAACGACTTCATAAAAAACGAGTATTATGCATTTATTTTGTAAGAAAAAAATATGTGAATAATATATCTATTAAAATGTGCATATCACATTAGGTGTGTTATAAGCACGTGTACAATACTACAACAATGTATTAAGAATATAATTCAGGTTGGTACCGAAATGGTTAATCCGTATTTCCATATTAACTCTTCCAATCCAGGTTTAAAGATACCCCGTAGTCATGAAACATGATACAACTTCACTACATTAAACATGCAATGGTCCATAGCCTCATAAATCGAGCAGGCGCGTTATACCACAAGTATAAATAATTAACTGTCTAGTTATAAAATCATATTCGTTAAACAGTGCATCAGCTTAATCTGATCATTATTGCGAAGAAACAATGAAGAAACGTTCCTGGTTTTGCAAGGGGAAGAATAATAAGGGTGAGTCTCAACTATTTGAATAAACAAATTGGTACGATATACAGCCTGAAGGGTTTTACTGAAAGAAGTCTGTGCTGATTATGTCGTGTATGCGCAATCATTTGGGCTTTGGGCATCTTAATGTAACCAGTTTTTTGATATACTTTGTGAATTTAAAGGCTTTCAGTTCTGAAAATAAACAAAATAAATGTTAACAAAAAACAGAAAAACATGTCACAAAATATCTATACAAAAAAAAATCATTATACGTGTTTACTGTTTACCTAATAAATAGGTAAACAAGGCTGCCAACATACATAGACAGACATACGTGTGTGCATATGAATACATAGGCCTTCGCAGAGAAATGGAACAGTTTACACATACACATTAAACTATAGGCCTAAAAATGCTCAATTATAATTGTGTTTAATGTCGAACTGACATTAATTAACCGCATAAACTTAAGTAATAATTGTTTAAATCTAAGTGGTTTTTTGTGTTTGTTTTTTTTTTTTTTCTCGTTGGTGCTTATATATTCTGGGACTCATCCCCAAGCCTACTTCATAATGTACAGCAAGCCTTTCCCCCGGAGCATGAGGAGGTGGTGATCCTGCAGTCTCTGGTGTTCTTGCACTTTCTTGGAGATTGAGCAGACCAGACCTGCCCTCCCAGCCTCTCAGCTTCATTCCATTTACTTCCTGCCTCGTTGCAAACTTCATCCCAACAGGAAAAGTGGAAGGAAGAATTGTACAAACTCCTAAACAGTGACTCGAAACAGCCCCCATCTCAGTCTGCTATCACTCCGAGTAGTTTACTCTTGCGCTTTCCTTGTTAAACATCGAGTATGGCTGGAAAACTAAGAGCTCTGAAAAATAAAATAAAATAAAACTAACAACAAAACTAAAACATCCTATCTGATGGTGCTGCAGAAACAGAACCCAGAGGACTACCTACCTTTCTTCAGCGCTGCTTTCTTCACTTAAACAAAGCGTTCACCTTGTAGCGGATTTAACCATTGCACTCGGATAACGTTGGGATAAACGCTGCCTCAATCCCGGACAGGCGCTTTCAGGATAATTCTTTCATGTATTGGAAAAATGAAGTTTTGGCCCCTCTACCAGCGGGAGATAAACTTTTATCGGAAGGAATTCCAGTTAAACGGGTAATATTGGAGGTGCTGTCCTATACATGAGCAGAATAAGGGCGTGCATTTTATTAAAATTGATCATTTTTGTGTACTGTATCTTGCCTGTAAAAACGGATAGCAAAAGGCTGCCAAGAAGCAACCATTACGTCTAACATTATTGTGAATGTCTGTGGTCAAAGACATGTATTACAAAGAATTTCCAAGGCTAATAAGATATGAAATATTAATAATTTGAGCGTCAACAATAGTTGACCTGGTTAATACGACCATGTATTTTAATACATAAACTGTTCAGGTCTAAAGTGAAACAAGCAGGACGTTTCATTTGTATACATTTTAAACCAAAACCATGCATAAAAAATAAGCAAATAAATACATGATTAAAACATAGAGTGTACATCGTATGAATGCAGGTTCAAGAAAACCCCATATTAAATTAAGCTTGGGGGACTACCCACAGCATTGAATTTCAACAATATGCAGAACTATGCATATAGATGAAAAGCAATCATCACAGAGCTGAAGTAAATAAAAACGAGTCGCTTTTTATTGTCTTCTTGAATACTGTCTTAATAGCTGAAAATGTGTTGCGTTTTTTATTTATTTATTTTTTTAATCTTAATGTGACGCTATAGATCTAGAAATCACGGGTCCTTTCAGCTCTAAGAATCAGCTGCGACTTGTGGAAAAGTGTTCTCAGTATGAATAGTGTGATTTCCAATACAGCCACTTCACACCGCATTTCAGATAAGAAAAATTCGATTTTTAATTACTGCCATTAAAAATCAAATGTGCAATTCTTTGGGTGGCCTGGTTCTTTTTCTGATTGACAGTTGAAATTGACACTCTGGGTGCCTCTTAGGCATTTCAAGCAATTTCTAATTGTAGGTAGTTTATTTTTTTCAGTGCCTTGGATTGCATGGGAACTAAACGATTACTTTAAGAGGCACGGGTTAAGTGCAGCATAAAAAAAATCAATCCAAATTCAAATCGCTTCATTAAAAAGACAGGGCTTTTGTTGAAAAGGGTTTAAATGCACAGTAAAATCGTTCTTATTTACTGTTTTGGTGCTTTATAAAGGCTGCACTATAACAGGAGGGCTTAAAGCGAGAGAGAAAAAAAAATCCAAGTTTACCATATAGGCTTTCCTTCCAATTTTGTCTTAAAGGTGATTTCGGAAGACAATCACAGCAAGCAAGCAACGCCGCGCGGTTTGGAAAGCAAACATTCGCAGATAATGGTAAGTAGATATTTATTTAATGCAAACGCTTTGTGTATTATTGATTTATTATATTATGGGGAAAAAAAATCGATCACCTTTTCTTTTGATGTGCATTGCGTGTATTCTCTTCTAAAATGCGCGTAGTACCGGTAAGCAGAGAACACTGCGATTGAGTGATTGTTCTGCAGTGTTGCGATGTGTTTTGGCAGGTCAGGTGCAGATTGATGATTTAATCTTAATGATGTACAGACCATGGGATGCATGGGTTCAAATTAAAAACAACACAAACACGGTCAGTTCCAATTTCACCGACAGTACGTTCGACTGGGGTATGTTTCAGAATGCGTTGTGTATTGATTGATTTGTTTATTTATTTGTTCATAAACAATTAGGTACTTTTCACTGACTTTCTGAGCTCGCATGATTCAATTATAGAAAACGTATACACACTTATCGGCAGTTACATAGCACTGCATCTAACTTGTAGGCACAGTCGTAGCCTAACTGATACTTTTAATACAAAAATTAAATAAATCAATAAATAAATAACACATAAAGACCGCTGTCACAAGACGGATACCTAACATGCCTGTTGCGTTTATGCATACAATCCTGCTGTGAGTGTGTGTGTGTGTGTGTGTGTGTGTGTGTGTGTGTGTGTGTGTGTGTGTGTGTGTGTGTGTGTGTGCGTGTGTGTGTGTGTATTTAATATATGTATCCCACCCCCTATAGTCTCACTCGGATGGTGAATCTCATAGATCAAATATGGATAAAGAGGACGCTCGATCTTCGACTCCATCGCCTCGATCATCGACTCCATCAATTTGTTCTCCTCCTTCGTCTTCTTCCTCTATACCTTCTACGGGGAAGAACGTGTGTGCCAGCTGCGGGCTGGAGATCGTGGACAGATATCTACTGAAGGTGGGTACAGTTCGGGCACTTGAGCCAGTATTGCTGGAGTGGTTACCGGTACTCTAGTGAAGTCTCCGTCTTCCTGCAACACGTTTTATTCCAAACATATAGGCCTGTGCCATACAACAACTGGTACAAGTGTATGATTTGACATGCGTTGATTCTGGGATTGTGCGAGGCTGTTTTTATACAAATCTAATATTTGTTTAGTTGTTTTTTTCAGACTCACTATGTGGAATATCCACTGTAGCAAAGCGTAAAGTAATTTTAAAAAGAACAAGAGGTGGGCGTGCCGGCAATAGTTAAAAAGCGCTGTGACAGATTTATAGGGACTGTCTTGTCATTGACACAATAGCTCAAGGAATCATTTTGATTTATAGACCCGAGTGCATTTTTTTCCCTCTTTGATGTAAACACACTTTTTCACTGTTTTTTTTTTTTACTGTAACGGTTGTCTATTGGGTCTTTTCACAGCGTATGTGAATACATAATTCAGAAGGCCATTCATTTGAAAAATTCGACGAATTGTTTAGGCCAGTAATTCCATTAAAATACATTCTAATAATTTATAAACTATTAGGCCTATATCCTGAGCCCTGTATTACTACTACTACTACTAATAATAATAATAATAATAATAATAATAATAATAATAATAATAATAATAATAATAATAATAATAATAAACATCACACACTATAACTATATAATGCATTTCAATATCAGCAAAAATAACAATGCAATGATTACATATCCTGTCATAAATCCAAATAATAATGAAGGTTTGTGTCGTGAATTATGTAGCTGTCGAACGCTTAATCAATGGGTTAGGGTTCTGGCGTACAAACCAATTGTGAACAGCAGAGCAACACATCGACAACGGGGCTAGACCGGAGCCTTATTAATATACGAAAAAACAAACTTACCCGCATGTTTGAGCGTTTTACTGTAGCGTGTTTAATCCTGCAGTTTCAATGCGTAGACCTCGTGTGTACCACTGTGTGTTTGATAAAGCATATCGATCTATTCTGTTTCAGGTGTGGTCGTACAGAACACAAGGAGCGCTGTAAGGCCACACCTGTTTTTTTGTTTTGTTTTGTTTTGTTTTTTTTTTTTTTTTTTGTTTTTTTAGGGATTTTACAAACTTTATATTGATTTAATTAACTTGCAAGATCAACGATTAGTTTTCAGTTAAAGAGGCTATATTGTGATTTATAACATTTGCCCACACAACTGGACTTTGTAGGCCTATACTGTAAAAAAAAAAAAAAAAAAAAAAAAAAACAACAACAACAAAATAAAAACAGTATTTTTAACATAAATATGATGTTATAATAGTATTTTAGAATATTATTATCTTGAGTGAATGAATCAACCAATTTTTAGAAATAATTATAAAGGAAATAATATATTTGCTATTTCGGATATTCGCTACCCATGTATATACCCATCAGAACGGACATTTTATGTTTTGTTGGTAATTAGAGATGGGGCGTTCAACAGAATCGGGTTAGATATTTTAACATTACAGAATTATTACAATACACTAAACTCAGGACCTCTGTTGCAACATTATGTTACTATATGTGAAGTTGCTATTTTCACATCGATTTCAAGTAAAATAAACATTTTTACAAATGTTGGTTAGTTATTCAGTTATTGTATTGCACGTTTTAAAAATATACATATTATATGTTCTGCATGAAAGAAAACATTTTGGTCTGCTAAACCATATTCACAATATTGCAGCAAATTGCAGCTGATTATGAAGCCTACTGTGTGTATATTTTTAAATGTTATTATTATTATTATTATTTATTATTATTATTATTATTATTATTATTATTATTATTATATTTTGATAAAGAAATTATATACTTTGCAATATGTTATTATTTCATTAGCACCTCGGTTCGTGACATATGCGTTCCTTGTTATTCATGTTTTACATTTGCCACTCTTAAATTGAAACCTGCCAGACTTTAAACTCGGAGTGGTTAACAGATTTTTTTTTATTTTTTTTTTGTTACCTTGCAGGTGAATAATTTAATCTGGCACGTGCGGTGTCTGGAATGTTCAATTTGTAGAACTTCACTGCGGCAACACAGCAGCTGTTACATCAAAAATAAAGAAATCTTCTGTAAAATGGATTATTTCAGGTAGGGAACGTTTCAGAATTCATGCCCAAACTAGCACATAAAAAAAAAAAAAACACTTTATTTAAAGTGCATTTTCTATCATAAATACGGGTTGAATGCTGTGCATATTGTTAATACTATACATTCTTATTACAGTTCAATTATGGAATACCTGTAACGTTGTCAGATTTCGTGGTTTATTGAAGATTGTTGCCTAAATGCGTGATAGAGCGTGAACCAATTATCTGTCTTTTCAAAGAAGTATTGCTGGAAATAGTGGCTGGCATTATACGGTGCATTTGAGTACACGAGTCTGTAAAGTCTGAATGTTGAAATGGATGTTATATAGCTATGCAGTCAATGTTTTGCTTGATGCGTATTATTTGTTAGTGAACTGAATGCAAGAGGAGACATCTGATGTGATCCATAAACATGAATAGTTAAGACCTGTCTAAATTATTATTATTATTATTATTATTATTATTATTATTATTATTATTATTATTATTATTATTATTATTTGTTGTTGTTGTTGTTGTTGTTGTTGTTGTTGTTGTTGTTGTTGTAAATCAAATGTTATTTTAGATTTCATTCATTAACATTATCGCTATATTTCAGTTATAGTATCTCAAGCTATATAGCCTTCACCTAAAGTTTCCCTATTTTTTCATTTCTGTATTAGTCTCAGTTTTTTTTCCTCCTGCCATTGCTAATGCCGACGCTCCTGAAATGCAAATAACAAGACTGTTATTTATTCATCGACACGAGTCTGTTTAATAAGATAAACGTGTCCTGTAGCGTCCCTTAGGTATACCATTTAAATGGCAGAATCATTTTATTTGCCATTATTGTTTTAAGAATTTCCAAACCTTGGGTGAAGTGTGTTTCATTAAATATTATATTTTGTCTTCAACGCTGGCCACATATATCTGTTTTAAAATAACTGTCTTAATGCTTTATTGGTGTCTTCAGATTTAACCCATTGCTGTTTGGCTTTGTTGTTTCTAATGGGAGAAACGTCTGGCCAATCAACTTGAACCTTTTTACTGATTATATTTTAGCCATTAATTCCAACAATAAATATATTCTGGTCTGGACCAGTTAAATCCTAAATACCATTGAATAAAACGTAATGAATTTGAAGGCATACAGTTATATTTGCACGCTCATGCTAATGGTACTTTTGATCAGTAGTTGGAATTATTCTTATCCTAGGTTGTTGGAAAAACATATTCTTATTTACGTTCCATTTAAAAATGATAAATGGTTGCTTGGCATAGCTGTAAGACTTTACTGAAATATGGCATTCAATGACATGCAAGTGTAATATAAGCAGTGCCTGTGCTGTGCTTTTATCAGGGACAGCATATACACCCAGCTGAGTTCTTTGTGCATTAGAACCTTTATTTTTTTATAAATGCTACACATTTTCAGACGGAATGACACAAGATTCTATAGAAAAGGTTCAATATTAAATTAACAAATCTATTTAGATGGTCTGTTGGATGTCTGTTGAATAACACATTGCAATAATGAAACATATAGTTATCTGCATAAAGGTAACATTATGCAAATATTTGTTATTTTTTCATATAAATAAATTGATCAGATAATATTATTATATTACTATTATAATATATTATCTATATATATATATATTATATCATTATATATATATATATATCATTGTTCTAAATATATAATGTATATGTATTTTTAAATCAATAAATAAGGCAGAACAGAGTTAGCTCTTTTGAAAACAGGTGAATAGAATAATTTATGTGCTATTCACATGAAATATTTCACTATTAGGTTATCCTAAATGCACCCTCTTTGTACACATAAAAAACAATTCAAGTCATCATTTAAATTTACCCAAAAGAGACAAGATACATGTTTATTTGCATTATTGCTTTTAAACAGTATAATGTACTGTGTTAAAAAAAAGACAACACTGTATTTTTAAATCAATAAATAAAGCAGAACTATAATTTCAACCAACAGACAGTATAATAGCATTATGTTTAAACCAAGTCAATTTCACTTCCTAACTGAAATACACAGTTACATTTCACTCACTGAGGAATTATCACTGGGCCAGGTTCTTACAAATGACAAGCATCTTGCGTTCTTCTGTAGATATAGCCCGATAGACTTACTACCATAAAGCGATCTTAGGATCTCATCAATTAACACCATTGCATAATTAAAACTAGCATTTAGAATAATTTGCAGAACAACCCACTTCATTTGAACCATGTCCTCTCATATCACAATACATTGATTAAACCTGAATTTTCAACAACAGATCCATAATATTAATAGAGGAAGAACATGTGGTTGCTGAAGCATACTGTAATTTAAATTTGTCTTTGGTACATTGTCCACAAATTAACCATGAAAAAGGCACAGGTAATATTATAATAATATCATTTAAATAATGTGCATTTGTGCAGCATAATGTATTCTCTGATGAACTGTTTTAATATCCAAACACAAATGCCTGTGTTATCTGTTTATGCGATTGTACCAATACTATAATACATAACACCTTGTCCGTGTTTACTTTGCAAAGACCGTAACAGGTAGATGCAATAGAATGTATTTGAAATTTATTCAAAAAAACATTTTTTCTGTTGAACTGTATTGCTGGTATTATAATAGCACAGTTATTATAAACATTGTACTGTCACTAGGAAAGAACTCGGTAGAAGATGTATTAAAGTACTTGTTTTACCGCTGTATATGTACTTTATTATATACAGGTAGATTGCTCCTATGAGATTTCGGTTTCTGTTTCAGTATATTTAACTTTTTGGTTCCCTGGGTGTGTAGTAGTTGTACCAGAACAAAGCCGGACATTAAAGGATTCTCTTTACAGTAACATTTGACTCATATAAACAAATGAATATTGACTCAAAACCCACAGTCTTGTTTAACATGTTAAATGATGTGTGTCTGTTAATATATATTTGAATTTCAATTACACAGAGGCAAACAAGCTTTTGCATTGATTTAGGAGAGCTTTTTACTGGAATTTGCACCATTAAAATAAAACTGTAACTGCTACAGAACTGGTAAAGCATCAGCACAGCAATGTTGATTGTGATTTCTTTCTGACAATTTGCACATTATTAAACCCTGTATTAAACATATTTTGGTAAGTATAGGCTATTACATGTAGAACAGTTTCCCTATGATCAGGGAAAATAGTGAGGTGCTAAACTGATAATGAGCCCCCGTTCCAGCTGTGTAACATTTTGTACATCACTGAATTGTTTGCAGTGATATAACACTTCAAATAATTATACTGGACACCTGGTCCATTAGACTGAAACACAGTAGTGAGCTTTTTCTATATAAAGTTCTTTCCTCTCCCCATTCACTTCCTGTGTTACAGGTAATAGGGTTCCACCTGCCTATGTGCAGCACAGAATGCAAACAGTAATACAAAGACAGCATGCAGTCTAGTATATCTAAACAGTGACGTATCGAATTACAGGTACTGTGTATAGTAATACAGTAGGGTACAATGATTAGCAAAATTAGGATAATGTTAATATGAATGTAAAACACCATCGAGTCCTATTTGAATGAATGAAACAACACAAATATTCGATTTAAACCACCACCACTTTGAACAATTTTAAAAGACCCCAGGAATACATTAAAAATGCTTTTTAGACAGGCAGTACTTTTGAGTTGTTAAGATAACCTGGAGTTTTTTGTTTCTTGCTTAGTTTCTTGCTTGTTTTGTTTACTTTTAAAAAAACTGTATTTTGGCTTTAAAAAAAGCGCAAAATAATAATAAAAAAAAAATCAAACAGCAAAATAATAAGGGATTATTATTATCAACTTAAACTTGCAAAAAAAATATGATTAAAACATTAAAAGCACTTTTAATAAAGCAGAAAACACTGTGATCAGAGCACTAGGGTATGATGTAGAAAGGCTGATGAAGACTCCCATTGTTAAATGTCTGAATATTGGTAGACTTGTATTGTAATTGAGAGAGCTCTGAAAACTGGCTTGTAGATGCTTTTCATTTGTGCTATTTCCATTATCTGGTAATGGAATGTAATTACAGGAAATCAAACTGTAGGAATCATGCACAGGGGGTACAGGACGTGAACACACAACTATACCTACACACCGTGGAAGCAGCGATACACTGTGGTGGCGACACAAGGCCACACACGTGGTGCAGAGATACTTATAATCAAGAGCAAACCCTTTCCAGACAATCTGGATAGGAACGTGATGCTGCTGAGACTGTCTGATAAATGCAAAGTAAAAACAGAACATGAGAGGAGAGACGGTGCAGGCTACATGCAAGAGGCACTGCACAAAACCTTTCTCTTATTAGGAGGCTTGTTAATCAATGGGGTCTTTGTAGGCATAGTAATTATTTAACATGTTGAAATGATATTTGGCAGGGCTGTGGTTAGACATGTTTTATTGATTTTCTCACATTAACTTGGGTTTTCGGTTGTCGATACTTGATCTTAAGATGGCATGCCGCCTGTGTCTTTCACTCGAAGGAGAACGGCCACACACAGTTTAGAAGCTTTTACTTGTTTAAGAAGCTACGTTTTAAGCTCATGTTGTGAATGTGATCTTTTGTTATAATACTTGCAGTATATAAAAAAAGTACCTTTAAACTTGCACTACCCCAATTCCCTGAGGTGTAGTTGGATGATGTCATTCATAACCCCTTACTGCTGACAGTAGTGACAGGAGCATGACTGTTTGGATGATAGACTTTTTAGGGATCCTCAAAGCCGTGGCAATAGGCACAATATCATCTTCTTACGCTGTGTTCTCGGTCGCTGCTGGTATGCAGCGTCATACATCTTTATTTTAATGGCCAAAAATGGACAAAAAAGTATGAGTACCACTGCACTCTAACTACTGTTGGGAATTTAAACAAATGGGAGAGTCAGGTGGGTTGGCTTGCTGAAAGAACCTGTTGAAAAGAAAGGAACTAAATTGAACATAATTGTCAGACACAGATGACAGCTTTAAGTAAACTAAGGAGGTCAGGGAGGTACAAAGCAATCCATTAACATTATTTTCAAATTATTTAAAAATCTGTTTTTGCATTCACTTAGAACTATTCCTATCGGCATTGCTAATTGCCTAAAGTGATTAGTTAACAGGACCATTTTACTTTTAGGAAAAAATTTTATTAGATGGGAAAGGTATGGAGAAAGATTGTGATTTATAGTCATAAAGAGGTATGTAATAATGTCTATAGAACACGGTCCAGTGAAATACAGTAGACTACTCCAGACCCAGGTAATCCTCCCTGACCTATAATACAAACCACTCAACCATAATGAATTACACACCGATAGCAGCTGTAAAAACCCATGCCTCAAGGTTTTATTACTGGTAGTTGATTAAACATTTGTTAGGGGAGCAAAAAATAAAACCAAGACTAGACAAGTTTTTATAGTACAGTACAATCAGTGCTAATCTGAACAGTGATCGCTCCCAATGGCCAGCATTAGGAAGCATTAGCAGTAGATTATTTCAGTAACGCTGACACATGCTGTTATATTGCATTCGCTAATCATCATATTATCTACACTTTCCAGTAAGACATGGATATACATGATTTAAGACTGATCCATGCAAAGTAATAGCAGTAATCCAGTCAATCAACCGTCTCTAAATACAGCACACATGGTCCATGAAATATTTAGTTACCAAGATACAAAGATCATCAGTTTATTAAAATCTGTGATGTTATATTAATAATCTGTCATCTCAATAAAGTTTGCATAGGAGGAACATCTGAATAACAAATGTTTTGTTGTTATTTTGTAATATTTTTAGTCCTGATTTTTTTTTTTTTTAAATGGCCACAAATTCATAATGAATTGAAGTGGAAGGGATAGAAAGTAATGCCTAGGAATACATAAGAATTTGCAGCCATTATTTTAAATATATTACTGGAATTCACAACATCTTTTATTCCATAACTTAGATTATTTCTTAAATTAGGTTTAATACATGCAATATTAAGTATATGCATATTTTAGGGCAGAACGAAAATTCTAATACACTTAAAAGAGTACTAAAAAAAACTATAAAACATATAATAAAAGTAAAGCGGTTTCCTCAAACCGTTTAAGAAGAGGGGGTTTATATAGAAGGATTCCACACAGCATTATAATAATGATCTTTCAAGCATTTCAGAAAATGTCTGTGATTTTATCCCAAACTACAATGAATGAAAACTGAGACAAATTTAGTAATATGGGTTCCTAAACTGAACAACAGGAGCGTTGCTTCCTTCAAGTTGGGATTTAACTGTCTTTTATTTCAATGATGATGTTTTTAAAGGTGTTTTGATTAGTAATCCGTAATTCAAATGAAATAGCATAACATTTACAAATCCAAACCAACTAGAAAGTCCCTTTTTAATTCAGTGTGTAATTCAGCTAACACTATGTCCTTCATCCTGTAAACTTGGCTGGTAAATTAAAATGCATCCATAATATATTGCAAAGAGTAGGCTAGTTTATTGTTTGATATTGTTAGTTGCTACTATCAGTTTAGAACAAGCTTAATTGTAAACTCCAGTTGTAGCATTCGGTAGCCATCCACATGGATGTATTCTTTTATTTATTTTTTAAACAGCACCAATTTGAAGTAGTAACGCATGCATATTTTTCTTGCTATAAAATGAACTTTCTGGTACTGTGTGTGTGTGCGTTTTTAATTTTTTTTATTTTTTGAGCTGATGTTTTTGCCATGTAGTAATCAGTAGCTGCTATAATTTTTAGGCAGTACGTGTTTCTATAGCTTTAAACCTGATTGCTATTATGGGGTTTTATGTTATTGTGAGTTTTCAATCTTGAACATAAGCATTGCAATACTAAATTCTTGGATGATCTAATTCAAAAGCTCATTTAAGGGTAAAAAAAAAAATGCCCATCATTATGGTTTGTTTGTTTCTCCCCCACAGTCGATTCGGTACTAAATGTGCCCGGTGTGGCCGGCAGATCTATGCCAGTGACTGGGTGCGGAGAGCCAGGGGCAATGCCTACCACCTGGCGTGCTTTGCCTGCTTCTCCTGCAAGCGGCAGCTGTCCACGGGAGAGGAGTTTGGACTGGTGGAAGAGAAGGTGCTTTGCAGAATCCACTACGACACCATGGTAGAAAACCTGAAACGGGCAGCGGAGAGTGGTATGTTGTTTTGAGGCCCCCCCCCCCCCCCCCCCTCTCTTTTAACATGAGCATAACCACACATGCAATTCTGCAAATCTGCCAGGGACACAGAATTTTGGAAGTGCACTTTTAAAAATTCAGGTAGAGTTTTGTAAGAAAAAAACGTTCACAAAAGCACAGGATACTGAGCTTCTTCTGCAGGGCACTGGTAGTGTTATCAGACCTTGTTTACTGTACATAATTTTACGTTAAATCATGCTTTATTTAAAGACGGTTGTGATTAATTACATATGTTTGCTATTCAATAAACTAGGTATGTATTAAAAGGATTTGCCTATACCTGTGTTATTGTGTGTCAAAGCTTTAGAAAATGTTTACAACTGAACTAACAAAACCGCCTTTAAATAAATGGTGTTCTTTGCATATATTTACCATTTGAATTAAATAATAAAAAGTAGTTTAAAGTTTGCAGCCAAAGCTTGCATGTGTCTGCCTCATTTGGGTTGACCATAAACTGTGACAGAAAGCTGATACAAATGCTGTAAAGTCAATGAGGAATTTTCAAATTACACAGAATTCCTTAAAATTTCAGTTTTACAAAACATTCCCTTATAACTATTCTGAACAGTAGAACTACTGCATTTAGTTCAGGTGATCTAAAATATTTCTAAACTTTTCCATTCTAAGTCTGATCTAGTTTTGATTTAAAGATATTTAGGCACTGGTAAGACCTGATTTTCATATCAATTGAGTCTTTAAGAAAGTATCTATGAAGCGCCTGTATTATAATAATTTCTACCCAAATTGGAAGGCAATCCATAAATCATTTCATCCTAGTGATATTATACACTGTACTGCAAAACCCCTGCCAAATTCTTGAAATAATTAATTTTTCAAAACAACATTTTCAACATGTCACATTTTCTAGAATTATTTCCAAGCTTCCAACTTTCTTTGACTACTTTTTAATACCTTTCTGTATACTCAAGACCCCAGAATAAATGGCTTCCTTTATTAATCCAAACCATAGCCAGTACTAACAATGATCACATAGCTTTTTACATTTCTTGTAAATCCCTCTTAATAATTACTGCTGAAAAAACATGTTTTAATAGATTTAATAAGGGAAATCACAGTCGATTGAGAATGATTGCTGTTTGTAATTACCGTTACACTCAACTAGTTATTAATGCAAGGATAT